>NW_027211061.1:15000-137048 GCF_029030835.1 Brachyistius frenatus
CCGTATGCAGGCCGTATGGAGTCCGTATGGAGTCCGTATGCAGGCCATATGCAGGCCGTATGGTGTCCGTATGGTGTCCGTATGGAGTCCGTATGGAGTCCGTATGGAGTCCGCATGCATCCGTATGGAGTCCGTATGCAGGCCGTATGGAGTCCATATGCAGGCCGTATGGTGTCCGTATGCAGGCCGTATGGATCCGTATGGTGCAGGCCGTATGGAGTCCATATGCAGAGGTATGGTGTCCGTATGCAGTCCGTATGTCCAGGCCGTATGGAGTATGGTGTCCGTATGGTGTCCGTATGGAGTCCGTATGGTGTCCGTATGCAGGCCGTATGGAGGCCGTATGGTGTCCGTATGGTGTCCGTATGGAGTCCGTATGCAGGCCGTATGGAGTCCGTATGGTGTCCGTATGCAGGCCGTATGCAGGCCGTGGATAGTCCGTATGGAGTCCGTGGTGTCCGTATGCAGGCCGTATGGAGGCCGTATGGTGTCCGTATGCAGGCCTTATGGAGTCCGTATGAGTCCGTATGGTGTCCGTATGGAGTCCGTCCGTATGCAGGCCGTATGGAGTCCGTATGGTGTCCGTATGGTGTCCGTATGGAGTCCGTATGGTGTCCGTATGCAGGCCGTATGGAGTCCGTATGCAGGTCCGTATGGTGTCCGTATGCAGGCCGTATGGAGGCCGTATGGTGTCCGTATGCAGGCCGTATGGTGTCCGTATGCAGGCCCGTATGGTGTCCGTATGGTGCAGGCCGTATGGAGTCCGTATGGTGTCCGTATGCAGGCCGTATGGTGTCCGTATGGTGTCCGTATGGTGCGTAGGCCGTATGGAGTCCGTATGCAGGCCGTATGGGCCGTATGGAGTCCGTATGGTGTCCGTATGCAGGCCGTATGGTGTCCGTATGGTGGTGTCCGTATGTATGCAGGCCGTATGGTGTCCGTATGGAGTCCGTATGGAGTCCGTATGGTGTCCGTATGGGTCCGTCCGTATGGAGTCCGTATGGAGTCCGTATGCCGTATGGAGGTGTCCGTATGGTGTCCGTATGGAGGCCGTCCGTATGCAGTCCGCGTATGGAGTCCGTATGGAGTCCGTATGGTGTCCGTATGATGGAGTCCGTATGCAGGCCGTATCCGGTCCGTATAGAGTCCGTATGGTGTCCGTATGCAGGCCGTATGGAGTCCGTATCCGGCAGTCCGTATGCAGGCCGTATGGTGTCCGTATGGTGTCCGTATGCAGGCCGTATGGTGTCCGTATGGTGTCCGTATGGTGTCCGTATGGAGTCCGTATGGAGTCCGTATGGAGGCCGTATGGTGTCCGCATGGAGTCCGCATGGTGTCCGTATGCAGGCCGTATGGAGTCCGTATGAGTCCGTATGGTGTCCGTATGGTGTCCGTATGGAGTCCGTATGGAGTCCGTATGTATGCAGTCCGTATGCAGGCCGTATGGTGTCCGTATGGAGTCCGCATGGAGTCCGTATGGTGTCCGTATGGAGTCCGTATGGAGGCCGTATGGTGTCCGTATGCAGGCCGTATGGTGTCCGTATGGTGTCCGTACGGTGTCCGTATGCAGGCCGTATGGAGGCCGTATGGTGTCCGTATGCAGGCCGTATGGTGTCCGTATGGTGTCCGTATGCAGGCCGTATGGAGGCCGTATGGTGTCCGTATAGAGTCCGTATGGTGTCCGTACGGTGTC
Organism: Brachyistius frenatus; assembly: GCF_029030835.1. Classification (NCBI taxonomy): domain Eukaryota; kingdom Metazoa; phylum Chordata; class Actinopteri; family Embiotocidae; genus Brachyistius; species Brachyistius frenatus. The sequence continues at coordinate 16,694 of NW_027211061.1, forward strand.
CGTATGCAGGCCGTATGGAGTCCGTATGGAGTCCGTATGCAGGCCGTATGGAGTCCGTATGGAGTCCGTATGCAGGCCGTATGGAGTCCGTATGGTGTCCGTATGGAGTCCGTATGGTGTCCGTATGGTGTCCGTATGGTGTCCGTATGGAGTCCGTATGGTGTCCGTATGGTGTCCGTATGCAGGCCGTATGGAGTCCGTATGGAGTCCATATGCAGGCCGTATGGAGTCCGTATGGTGTCCGTATGGAGTCCGTATGGTGTCCGTATGCAGGCTGTATGGAGTCCGTATGGAGTCCGTATGCAGGCTGTATGGAGTCCGTATGGTGTCCGTATGCAGGCCATATGGTGTCCGTATAGAGTCCGTATGGTGTCCGTATGCAGGCCGTATGGAGTCCGTATGGTGTCCGTATGGTGTCCGTATGGTGGTATGCAGGCCGTGGAGTCCGTATGGTGTCCGTATGCAGTCCGTATGGTGTCCGTATGCTGTAGGTCCGTATGGTGTCCGTATGGAGGCCGTATGCAGTCCGTATGGAGTCCGTAGGTCCGTATGGAGTCCGTATGGAGTCCGTATGGAGTCCGTATGCAGGCCGTATGGAGTCCGTATGGAGTCCGTATGCAGGCCATATGGTGTCCGTATGCAGGCCGTATGGTGTCCGTATAGAGTCCGTATGGTGTCCGTATGCAGGCCGTATGGAGTCCGTATGGTGTCCGTATGGAGTCCGTATGGAGTCCGTATGGTGTCCGTATGCAGGCCGTATGGTGTCCGTATGCAGGCCGTATGCAGGCCGTATGGTGTCCGTATGCAGGCCGTATGGAGTCCGTATGGAGTCCGTATGCAGGCCGTATGGAGGCCGTATGGTGTCCGTATGCAGGCCGTATGGTGTCCGTATAGAGTCCGTATGGAGTCCGTATGCAGGCTGTATGGAGTCCGTATGGTGTCCGTATGCAGGCCGTATGCAGGCCGTATGCAGGCCGTATGGAGTCCGTATGGAGTCCGTATGGAGTCCGTATGCAGGCCGTATGCAGGCCGTATGCAGGCCGTATGGAGTCCGTATGGAGTCCGTATGCAGGCCGTATGCAGGCCGTATGGTGTCCGTATAGAGTCCGTATGGTGTCCGTATGCAGGCCGTATGGAGGCCGTATGGTGTCCGTATGGAGTCCGTATGGAGTCCGTATGGTGTCCGTATGCAGGCCGTATGGTGTCCGTATGCAGGCCGTATGGAGTCCGTATGGAGTCCGTATGCAGGCCGTATGCAGGCCGTATGGAGGCCGTATGGTGTCCGTATGCAGGCCGTATGGTGTCCGTATGGTGTCCGTATGGAGTCCGTATGGTGTCCGTATGCAGGCCGTATGGAGTCCGTATGGAGTCCGTATGCAGGCCGTATGGAGTCCGTATGCAGGCCGTATGCAGGCCGTATGGTGTCCGTATAGAGTCCGTATGGTGTCCGTATGCAGGCCGTATGGAGGCCGTATGGTGTCCGTATGGAGTCCGTATGGAGTCCGTATGGTGTCCGTATGCAGGCCGTATGGTGTCCGTATGCAGGCCGTATGCAGTCCGTATGGAGTCCGTATGCAGGCCGTATGCAGTCCGTATGGAGGCCGTATGGTGTCCGTATGCAGGCCGTATGGAGTCCGTATGCAGGCCGTATGGAGTCCGTATGCAGGCCGTATGGAGGCCGTATGCAGGCCGTATGGAGGCCGTATGGTGTCCGTATGCAGGCCGTATGCAGGCCGTATGGAGGCCGTATGGAGTCCGTATGGTGTCCGTATGGAGTCCGTATGGAGTCCGTATGCAGGCCGTATGGAGTCCGTATGGAGGCCGTATGGAGTCCGTATGCAGGCCGTATGCAGGCCGTATGAAGTCCGTATGGTGTCCGCATGGAGGCCGCATGTAATCCGTATGGAGTCCGTATGGAGTCCGTATGCAGGCCGTATGGAGTCCGTATGCAGGCCGTATGCAGGCCGTATGGAGTCCGTATGCAGGCCGTATGGTGTCCGTATGCAGGCCGTATGGTGTCCGTATGAAGGCCGTATGGAGTCCGTATGGAGTCCGTATGGTGTCCGTATGCAGGCCGTATGGAGGCCGTATGGTGTCCGTATGGAGTCCGTATGGTGTCCGTATGGAGTCCGTATGGTGTCCGTATGCAGGCCGTATGGAGTCCGTATGGTGTCCGTATGCAGGCCGTATGGAGGCCGTATGGTGTCCGTATGGTGTCCGTATGGTGTCCGTATGCAGGCCGTATGGAGGCCGTATGGTGTCCGTATGGAGTCCGTATGCAGGCCGTATGGAGTCCGTATCAGGCCGTATGGAGTCCGTATGGTGTCCGTATGCAGGCCGTATGGAGTCCGTATGCAGGCCGTATGGAGTCCGTATGGTGTCCGTATGCAGGCCGTATGGTGTCCGTATGCAGGCCGTATGGAGTCCGTATGGAGGCCGTATGCAGGCCGTATGGAGTCCGTATGCAGGCCGTATGGTGTCCGTATGGTGTCCGTATGGAGGCCGTATGGAGTCCGTATGGAGTCCGTATGGAGTCCGTATGCAGGCCGTATGGAGTCCGTATGCAGGCCGTATGGAGTCCGTATGCAGGCCGTATGGTGTCCGTATGGTGTCCGTATGGAGGCCGTATGCAGGCCGTATGCAGGCCGTATGGAGGCCGTATGGAGTCCGTATGCAGGCCGTATGGTGTCCGTATGGAGTCCGTATGGTGTCCGTATGGTGTCCGTATGGTGTCCGTATGGTGTCCGTATGCAGGCCGTATGGAGGCCGTATGGTGTCCGTATGGAGTCCGTATGGAGTCCGTATGGAGGCCGTATGGTGTCCGTATGCAGGCCGTATGGAGTCCGTATGGTGTCCGCATGGAGTCCGCATGGAGTCCGCATGGTGTCCGTATGCAGGCCGTATGCAGGCCGTATGAAGTCCGTATGGTGTCCGTATAGAGTCCGTATGGTGTCCGTATGCAGGCCGTATGGAGGCCGTATGGTGTCCGTATGGAGTCCGTATGGAGTCCGTATGGAGTCCGTATGGAGTCCGTATGGAGTCCGTATGCAGGCCGTATGCAGGCCGTATGAAGTCCGTATGGTGGTATGGTGTCCGTATGCAGGCCGTATGGAGGCCGTATGGTGTCCGTATGGAGTCCGTATGGAGTCCGTATGGTGTCCGTATGCAGGCCGTATGGTGTCCGTATGCAGGCCGTATGGAGTCCGTATGCAGGCCGTATGCAGGCCGTATGGAGGCCGTATGGTGGAGGCCGTATGGTGTGTATGCAGTCCGTATGGAGTCCGTATGCAGGCCGTATGGAGGCCGTATGGTGTCCGTATGCAGGCCGTATGCAGTCCGTATGGAGGCCGTATGGTGTCCGTATGGAGTCCGTATGGAGTCCGTATGCGCCGTATGGAGTCCGTATGGAGGCCGTATGGAGGCCGTATGGAGTCCGTATGCAGGCCGTATGGAGTCCAGGCCGTATGCAGGCCGTATGAAGTCCGTATGGTGTCCGCATGGAGGCCGCATGGTGTCCGTATGGAGTCCGTATGGTGTCCGTATGCAGGCCGTATGGAGTCCGTATGCAGGCCGTATGCAGGCCGTATGGAGTCCGTATGCAGGCCGTATGGTGTCCGTATGCAGTCCGTATGGTGTCCGTATGAAGGCCGTATGGAGGCCGTATGGTGTCCGTATGGAGTCCGTATGGTGTCCGTATGCAGGCCGTATGGAGGCCGTATGGTGTCCGTATGGAGTCCGTATGGTGTCCGTATGGTGTCCGTATGGTGTCCGTATGCAGGCCGTATGGAGTCCGTATGGTGTCCGTATGCAGGCCGTATGGAGGCCGTATGGTGTCCGTATGGTGTCCGTATGGTGTCCGTATGCAGGCCGTATGGAGGCCGTATGGAGTCCGTATGCAGGCCGTATGGAGTCCGTATCAGGCCGTATGGAGTCCGTATGGTGTCCGTATGCAGGCCGTATGGAGTCCGTATGGTGTCCGTATGCAGGCCGTATGGAGTCCGTATGCAGGCCGTATGGAGTCCGTATGGAGTCCGTATGCAGGCCGTATGCAGGCCGTATGGAGGCCGTATGGTGTCCGTATGCAGGCCGTATGGTGTCCGTATGGTGTCCGTATGGAGTCCGTATGGTGTCCGTATGCAGGCCGTATGGAGTCCGTATGGAGTCCGTATGCAGGCCGTATGGAGTCCGTATGCAGTCCGTATGGTGTCCGTATGGTGTCCGTATGGAGGCCGTATGGAGTCCGTATGCAGGCCGTATGGTGTCCGTATGGTGTCCGTATGGAGGCCGTATGGAGTCCGTATGGTGTCCGTATGGTGTCCGTATGGAGTCCGTATGCAGGCCGTATGGTAGGCCGTATGGAGTCCGTATGGTGTCCGTATGCAGGCCGTATGGAGTCCGTATGCAGGCCGTATGGTGTCCGTATGCAGGCCGTATGGAGTCCGTATGGTGTCCGTATGGAGTCCGTATGGTGTCCGTATGGAGTCCGTATGGAGTCCGCAGGCCGTATGGAGTCCGTATGGTGTCCGTATGCAGGCCGTATGAGTCCGTATGGAGGCCGTATGGAGTCCGTATCAGGCCGTATGGAGTCCGTATGGTGTCCGTATGCAGGCCGTATGGTGTCCGTATGGTGTCCGTATGGAGGCCGTATGGTGTCCGTATGGAGTCCGTATGGAGTCCGTATGGAGTCCGTATGGAGTCCGTATGGTGTCCGTATGGTGTCCGTATGGTGTCCGTATGGAGTCCGTATGCAGGCCGTATGGTGTCCGTATGTAGGCCGTATGCAGTCCGTATGGAGTCCGTATGGTGTCCGTATGGTGTCCGTATGGTGTCCGTATGGAGTCCGTATGCAGGCCGTATGCAGGCCGTATGGAGTCCGTATGCAGGCCGTATGGAGGCCGTATGCAGGCCGTATGGAGTCCGTATGCAGGCCGTATGGTGTCCGTATGCAGGCCGTATGGAGGCCGTATGGTGTCCGCATGGAGTCCGCATGGAGTCCGCATGGAGTCCGCATGGTGTCCGTATGCAGGCCGTATGGAGTCCGTATGGAGGCCGTATGGTGTCCGTATGCAGGCCGTATGGAGTCCGTATGGAGGCCGTATGGTGTCCGTATGCAGGCCGTATGGTGTCCGCATGGTGTCCGCATGGAGTCCGCATGGAGTCCGCATGGAGTCCGCATGGAGTCCGCATGGTGTCCGTATGCAGGCCGTATGGAGTCCGTATGGAGGCTGCAGCCCAGCTCAAAGCACCCTGGAGAATTTGGGGCTAATTGGCTCTAGATGGGAAAATGTGCTGAGCTGCTTCAGCCGGCCGTCGCGGCCCCGGCTGGTCTGGGGAGCCGCTCGGTGCTGCTCACTGGAGTCAGGCATAAACACAAGAGCCTCTTGTTGGAAAAATAAACCCAAGTGCCTCTCATTACTTACTAACCACCTAATCTGACAGAAAACAATAGGCCCAGCGAGCAGTTGTTTTGTGAGACAGACTGACAGACGAGAGCAGCGATTAACGGACAGGAAGAGACTCCGACCTTCAGCAGACGGTTCGTCGTACGGTTAGTGTGGACGACGTCAGCAGAGGTCCATTAATGGAGCCAGTACGCTCCGTGTTTATCAAAGCGGGTATTAACAGACGAGGCCTGTCAAGTGATGCTCTTCAGCTAATGGTTTAAGAAAACCCTCCGTCAGCAGTCTGGATGATAGCGAACACGGTGTGAATGGAGCCTTATCACAACCGGGTCTGAGGATCGGTATCTCCAAACCACAACTCCACCCCATCGGTCCGAGGACAGCGTATCTGGGAAGTGTATGGATATGAAAAGGATGAAGATGCTATCTGTTACAGGAGATAACATGGGAGAGGAGTCTCTGCATACAGAGCGCTGTCTGCAGGATGGTGGCATTTAGGAAGAAAAGAACTCATCTCTGAAGCAAGTTTTATGAACTTCTGTATGCAAAACTCAAAAACACACACTATCTCCTCCGAGAAACCTATCACAACGTTTTCTGCTTCTTTTGTATGATTTTATAATACAACATTTGGGTTGATACACGTTGAACAGTTTCCTCAGTGTATAGACCCCAATATCTTTATGCTCCGCCTCCAAACATGACAACACAGCAGCCATCATTAGCTTAGAACTAGCCTCATCTCACTTCTTCAACACGACATGCTAGAAAGAGGTGATTTCCTGCTCCTTTCCATTCACGATCATTTGAACTGGAGAAGAGAGAACTGGCCTTCCTGCCTTTTTTCTTGCGTTTGTAACTCTAAAAATGAGTTTGCCAACAGATATATTTTAAAATGTCTACTCAGAGACAAAGTGGTGGTTTAAAAGATTCGAGAGACAATATAAATGGCTTTTCAGTTTGTTTTCCTGTAGTCGAAGAGCCTTAATGACTGTGACTCTGAGATGTGGAGGATTATTCCAGCAGAGTGCTTTCCTTCCAGAACTGAACTTGCATGCAGCCAGAGGCGCTGTACTCCTGTATGTCACCAGGATTCCTGACTTGTGGTATCGCTGTGTAGCTTTTTTTTAGGTGAAAACACACTTCACTACGTCAGCAGACATTTTCATTTTATATCATTATATATTTAATAGAGGAGGTGGAGAGGCTTCACCGCCGGTCTGTGATGTATCTCAGGTTGAAAGAGGAGCATCAGTAACATAAATGGGTGAATCTGTTCACTTTCAGCCAGCAATGATGTTCATATCAGCTCCTTTACAGCAGGTCATGTAAGTTTAATGTCACTAAACTGAGAAAATATCATTTTATATTTGAAATATCCAGTGGTGGAATTAAACAAATGTGTACATGGTTCTCAGAGGATATAAATACATGTTGATCTTATATAGTTTTGCTGCAGATTAAACTACCCAAGCATGTAGTTATTAAAATGAGCACAACCTTAAACGCAGCCGTCACGACGGTAGTTTCTTAATTCGGCTTATGTGAAATTGAAAGTGAAATCACACGGTGCTGCTCTGATCCTCAGGAAGGACAATCCCGTTTCTTTAGAAGAGCTCGCTGTGGAAACACTGGACTTTGTCTGTCGATGCTCTCTGTTCCCGGCGAGGTCTCCGTCTCAGTCGGGGTTTTCATGGGTTTTGCAGTCGCCTTTTTGTGAAAATGTATTTATATGGAACGTGTCGCGTATCCTAATCGCACAAAAGGCTCAACCTCAGGTCCTCAGCAACACACCCATCGAGTCTGAAGCAGGTTGTGGAGATATGTGAAGGACAAACAGACCAATTTCTGAAATTATACAGAGACGACTGCATGACTTTAGAGGATTTTGATTGCTCATCTGTGTAAATACAACACAGACAGACAAACAGTTCATAAGTTCTCCAGAGAAAATCCAGTTTTCAACCTGGCGAACATCCATGTGGTGGTTTTTATCTGCTCGGAGACCCATCATGAGCTAAATGTCAGAAACATTCTTCTTCATAGGGCTTACAATAAATCCCATTTTTCTTTCTCAAGTTGCAATTTTTTCTAATTTCCACAATTTTACACAAAAAACTCATTTAAACCTCCACAAATGAATCAAAATCAAACATTTTTGATCGCAACTATCACAAAAAAACTGAAATCCTGGAGGGACTGATAAGCCGTCATCTACTCACTGACTTTAACTGGCAGGCTCAAGCAGTATTTAGAGTCACAGGACAGAAATGGGACAAAGTGGAGCTTTTAGCTGCCAAGCAGAAAAAGGTTTTCATCCACGTCACATGTGAGATGTGACACATGCCGACTGTGACCACAGTTTGACTGGCTGCTTTGTAGGAATGCAGCACGCTGTGTTTTTCAGGTCTGTCAGCCTGTTAAAGATGAAGCAATGACAGGAAATCAACACTCTGTTGACAGCAATCTGCTCTGCAGGAAGAGAGGAATCCTCAAGGTGCTGCATCCATTTCTACAGCGCCAGCAGCAGATTAAGAGGAAAGTGATCATTTCCTGGGGGACCGTCTGACAGGTAGATGTGATTTAAGGACTCTGAATGTCAGCTGCTAATGACAGAGTTTGTTTCAGGCAGACGTGATGATGCTTTATTGGTTTTTAGAGAACAGTGTTGCAAATAAGGGTCTCAGATCTGAACAGGCCTCTGTGATGCTTAAAGAGCAGAACATCGAGATATCAACATAAATCTGCTGCATCCAATCATAATTACAACTATCAGTCTTCATCTGTCCTCTATCTCCTCTGCTGTCTTCCCCCCTCTTCCTCCTCCTCTTCCTCTTCCTCTCTTCAGTGGTCTCATCTGCTGTTAGACTTCTCATTTCTCATCATCTTCGTTCTCCTCCTCCTTTCACAGTAACTCCTGACTATGTGGAAAGGTTTGGTCCACGTTTAAATGGACATGCATGTGATTTACATGTTTCAGCTGCAGGATGAGATCCATATTCTGACAGCAAATAGGATAAGACATGATGCATTTACAGCTCATGACTCGTTTTAAAAGGCCGATCTGTGAACAGCCTGTGGTTATGAGTAGGGTTGGTATCACCGTGGTATCAAAATAGATGGTTATCATACGTGCTTATTGATGGTATTGCAAACAAACTGCAACAACAACGCTGCGACGCAGGCCAGCATCTCCGTTTGTTACAGTTTGTTTTCAATACCATCAATAAGCACGTATGATAACCATCTATTTTGATACCACGGTGATACCAACCCTACTCATAACCACAGGCTGTTCACAGCGACGCTCCTCTCCTCCTCCACTGCCTGTCAGACTCAGCAAAGGGCGCTACGCACACAACTACAGCAGAGAAAACAAAACCGTTCATATCACCATCTTTGCCCTCATAAAAGTGATTAAAAACAATGTGGGGTAACTTTGAACATCTTAAAAATGAATGAGAGGTTGTCCTCCAGTTTTCAAGAATCCCTCCACAGATCAAAGTCTGTGTCCCATTTACAACTTCAACGACGGACAAAACACCTGCGAGTGTTCAAACCTCGATCATAAAGTGCAATATTAAAATAATGATCCACATCCCGGCTCCAAACTTAATTTGTTCGGTCTCAGGGTGCTGATATCAGAGTGAGTTTAATGTACAGACAGTCTGACTGAGCTGAACATGGCAATTTAAATGATGTAACTGATAATAATAATAATAATAATAATAATAATGAAATAGCGTGATATCTTGAGAGACGGTTGGAGCCCTAGATATGATCCCAACTGCAGTTGTAGCTGAATGTGAGGTTGCTGTTTGGACTTGATAGATATGTTTGATGTTACTGTTTAAACCTGCAGTGCTTCTGGTACACGTTTCCCCGGCAACATCACAAGACTTCAACAATACAGACACTCAGCCAGCCTTTAAAAAAGATCACAGGTCTGATGGTAACAACCACAGTGACAGTGATGACATCACAGGTCTGATGGTAACAACCAGTGACAGTGATGACATCACAGGTCTGATGGTAACAACCACAGTGACAGCGATGACTTCACAGGTCTGATGGTAACAACCAGTGTCAGCGATGACTTCACAGGTCTGATGGTAACAACCAGTGTCAGCGATGACATCACAGGTCTGATGGTGACAACCAGTGTCAGCGATGACTTCACAGGTCTGATGGTAACAACCACAGTGACAGTGATGACATCACAGGTCTGATGGTAACAACCAGTGACAGCGATGACATCACAGGTCTGATGGTAACAACCACAGTGACAGCGATGACATCACAGGTCTGATGGTAACAACCACAGTGACAGCGATGACTTCACAGGTCTGATGGTAACAATCAGTGTCAGCGATGACATCACAGGTCTGATGGTAACAACCAGTGACAGCGATGACTTCACAGGTCTGATGGTAACAACCACAGTGACAGTGATGACATCACAGGTCTGATGGTAACAACCAGTGTCAGCGATGACATCACAGGTCTGATGGTGACAACCAGTGTCAGCGATGACTTCACAGGTCTGATGGTAACAACCACAGTGACAGTGATGACATCACAGGTCTGATGGTAACAACCAGTGACAGCGATGACTTCACAGGTCTGATGGTAACAACCACAGTGACAGTGATGACATCACAGGTCTGATGGCTGATGTCAGCGATGACTTCACAGGTCTGATGGTAACAACCAGTGTCAGCGATGACTTCACAGGTCTGATGGTAACAACCAGTGTCAGCGATGACTTCACAGGTCTGATGGTAACAACCAGTGTCAGCGATGACTTCACAGGTCTGATGGTAACAACCACAGTGACAGTGATGACATCACAGGTCTGATGGTAACAACCAGTGTCAGCGATGACTTCACAGGTCTGATGGTAACAACCACAGTGACAGTGATGACATCACAGGTCTGATGGTAACAACCAGTGTCAGCGATGACTTCACAGGTCTGATGGTAACAACCAGTGACAGTGACAGTGATGTAACAACCACATCACAGGTCTGATGGTCAGTGTCACAACCAGTGTCAGCGATGACTTCACAGGTCTGATGATGGTAACAACAGGTCTGATGGTAACAACCAGTGTCAGCAGTGTCAGCGATGACTTCACAGGTCTGATGGTAACAACCAGTGTCAGCGATGACATCACAGGTCTGATGGTAACAACCACAGTGACAGTGATGACTTCACAGGTCTGATGGCTGATGTCAGCGATGACTTCACAGGTCTGATGGTAACAACCAGTGTCAGCGATGACTTCACAGGTCTGATGGTAACAACCAGTGTCAGCGATGACATCACAGGTCTGATGGTAACAACCAGTGTCAGCGATGACATCACAGGTCTGATGGTAACAACCACAGTGACAGTGATGACTTCACAGGTCTGATGGCTGATGTCAGCGATGACTTCACAGGTCTGATGGTAACAACCAGTGTCAGCGATGACTTCACAGGTCTGATGGTAACAACCAGTGTCAGCGATGACATCACAGGTCTGATGGTAACAACCAGTGTCAGCGATGACATCACAGGTCTGATGGTAACAACCACAGTGACAGTGATGACTTCACAGGTCTGATGGCTGATGTCAGCGATGACTTCACAGGTCTGATGGTAACAACCAGTGTCAGCGATGACTTCACAGGTCTGATGGTAACAACCAGTGTCAGCGATGACATCACAGGTCTGATGGTAACAACCAGTGTCAGCGATGACATCACAGGTCTGATGGTAACAACCACAGTGACAGTGATGACTTCACAGGTCTGATGGCTGATGTCAGCGATGACTTCACAGGTCTGATGGTAACAACCAGTGTCAGCGATGACTTCACAGGTCTGATGGTAACAACCAGTGTCAGCGATGACATCACAGGTCTGATGGTAACAACCACAGTGACAGTGATGACTTCACAGGTCTGATGGTAACAACCAGTGTCAGCGATGACTTCACAGGTCTGATGGTAACAACCAGTGTCAGCGATGACTTCACAGGTCTGATGGTAACAACCAGTGTCAGCGATGACTTCACAGGTCTGATGGTAACAACCAGTGTCAGCGATGACATCACAGGTCTGATGGTAACAACCAGTGTCAGCGATGACATCACAGGTCTGATGGTAACAACCACAGTGACAGTGATGACTTCACAGGTCTGATGGTAACAACCAGTGTCAGCGATGACATCACAGGTCTGATGGTAACAACCACAGTGACAGTGATGACTTCACAGGTCTGATGGTAACAACCAGTGTCAGCGATGACTTCACAGGTCTGATGGTAACAACCAGTGTCAGCGATGACTTCACAGGTCTGCAGTCAGTGATGAAGCATGTCAACCAGCTCCAGGTCTTTTCCTTGAAGGAACTGCAGCAGAGACTGCTGATCATTCTGAGCTCTGCTTCAACACATGATGCTGCATCATCATACAGAACAGAAAATGAAAATGTAATAACTCAAGAAGTCCTCCACAAGTTCTGTCTGTGACCTTTCAGTTGTTCTTTAACAGCAGCACAATGTGAAAACGAAGACATTCAGGTCCCTCCTTCTCTTTGTCCCTCTGTCCTGTTGTCCTGTTGTTCTTCTAGTTTGTGTACGTGACCTGTAATGTTTGTGTCTTGGCCTCTGGCTTCAACACATAAACGACATATTTCTATCTCGTAACACAGTTACATCCCATCATCTAGCGACCAGCAAACAGCTGATGAAGACTCAAACTCCAAGGAAATTTAAAATCTCTCTTCTTTTTGGAGCCGGTTTTCTGTTTCTGTGGAGTTTGTGTGTGTTTGGACTGTTTGTCTTTCACATGATAAGTTAGAGGTCAGCAGGTGAGTTCCAGCGTGACAGCAGATAAACACGAAGAACTGAGCAGCTGTCAGACAACGACCGAACGCACGACCTTCATCTGAACACTGAAAAACTCAACATGTGCTGTCAGCACAAAGTTTTAAAAGGAAATTACATCTTTTTTTTTTCTTTTTTTTTACAAAAGGTGTTCAAACACATCATGAAATAAAAATAAGTGTCCGTTCAGCCTGAACCTTTTAGGAGTAAAAGAATTAGAGGAGGAAGTTTTGATTTAATTATTTTACATTTCGAGAATAAATTGAACTTTTGAGAAAACACTGTAAATGTAGAGAAGTAAAGAAAGTGCCTCCTCTGGGCTCCACACCCTCAGGATCAAACACCTTGATAAAAAGTCTTATTGTGTCTTTGATATAACATCTCCTCGTGAATAAAATGTGTCCATCAGTTATCTCGGTGTTGTTAGCTAAAGTCACTCCTTCTTCTTAGTTTTCTGGAGGTCCATCTGAAAATAATCCCTCATTCATTAGAAAAGAAGATTCAAGAAGACCTGGTTTTGGGGGCGTGTCTGTTTGATTGACAGGCCTGTGGTGTAGTCAGGTTACAGCTATCGGTGGGCGGGACGTAGTATCGTCAGGTTTCCGATCAGATCGGTCAGATCCACCGCTGGCTCCTCCCCCAGCTCGTCCAAATATGGTCACTTCCTGCTCCGAACCGCTCCGAACTAACAAGATGGTGACGGACAGAATCTGAACTGGAGGATTCATAACGTTCACAAACCAACGATGACATCACTGATGGTTGATGACATCACTGATGGTTGATGACATCACTGAATGTTGATGACGTCACTGATGGTTGATGGTTGATGACATCACTGATGGATGTTACTTGCATGTTACACAGAAAAGTTTTTTTTAACTGCCTCCTATATTAGCTGAGTCATCACACTGAAATGCACCCTTAGTAGAAACAGAGAGGAAGGTGTGAAAACGTTATTCATTCAAGACATGATGAGAATGAATAAGAAGAAACAACACAACTGTGCGTTTGAAATGAGAAAATATGGAAATATTTCAGCTTGATTAAAATGCACCAACATCAAAAACACTGCTGTTTTCATCTGGTTCACATTTCAAAAGGTCGAATAAAATACTGAAGCTGGTGTTTGATATTCATCTGTTCAACTACAATCATGGACGACAAGAAGGGAAGTAGAGGGACGGCCTGCTGGTCAGGTGGCAGGTCAAAAACAACAACAACAACAACAACATCCAGGGTCTGACTCCAGCTCCAGCCTCATTCTTATGATTTATATATTCTATAATAATCTATTTCTTGTAGCATCAGTTGTTTTATTGACAGTGAAGACGTCATAATTCACTGTGATCCACGTCCTCTTTAAACTGCTCTCGTCTCCGTCTCCGATCAAAGCCTCCGTCTGAACGCTGAGTGGAGACGAAGTCGGCTCCTTTTACGACGCTGGAATTTTTGCCCTCCAGCACTTTTTCTTCTTTCACCGTTGAGCTGCTGAAGAACTCTGCAGGTTTCAACTTGACCAAAATCATCCACGTGGAAAATCCAGATAAAAAGAAAAAAAGCTGTTTGACTCAATTCGGCAGTCTTAAATTACCCATCATCCTCTGAGGCAGACAGACTTCATGGAGCAACAAAGATGTATTCAAATGAGGAGTGATAAGGTGACTTCGCTCCATCTCTACCTATTTATTTATATTTACCAGATTATGTGAATTCACTGAGCATCAAAACAAACCTATCAGGACGACATCGAGCTTTTTGATTGCACCAAAGCATGCGTGTTCAGAGCTGCAGTCTGAGAGGAAAACAGCTCAAAAACCCTCCAGTTATCTATTCTGCATTTTGGGCTGATTTACATATCAGCGTGTTTTTTCTCCTCCTTTTGTGGAGGGAAGTAATCCTTTCTAACTTTAAATGTGTGCAATGACAGTTCTGTCACCATCCTGCTCGCTCAGCATCGCCGTCAGCGGCTCCGAGGAAGACGCACACAAATTAGACGGCGTGGAAAGAAACAAACTCCGAGATAAAAACAAATACAGAGTGAGCATCTCTGCTGCTGACGGATAAATTGATCCACATCTCAACACGGCAGTTTATGGAGCATCAGTGTGTGTTGGCTCTGAACTGAACATCAGCTGCACTTCTGTCAGCTGAGGTTAAAATAGGTTAAGCGAACCTTTAAATCCTTTATGGACTCAATCAGGAGTAGGAGGGAACATCAACGAGTTCATCATCATCATCAGTTCCTGAGTTCCTGGTGTTGGTTCAGAGTTCTGGTTCTGAACATGACCAGAAGCTTCTAATGACCCAAACTGTGTCGCCATGGTAACAGGTTCTCCAACATGACAACACACAAGTTTTTACCCACAACAACACAATCGTAGCTCCTCACCACTCCTCCTCCTCACCTCACCTCCTCCTCACCTCACCTATCCTCCTCCTCACCTCTCCTCCTCACCTCACCTCCTCCTTACCTACTCACCTCCTCCTCACCTCCTCCTCCTCACCTCCTCCTCACCATAAAGTTCCAGGTGAATAAAACATCACAAACATGTGTAACTGATTGAAGAGGTGAAGTTTGTACAGTTCCTCATCAGGGTTTTCTCCTCCTGCTGCTCCGTGCAGGAGCAGCAGTCTCTGAACTTCTGACCCTAGCCTGGTATATTAACAGTAGTGGTGTGGGTCTACCTTCAGACTCCGCCCCCATTGTAAGCTCCCTGTCCTGGATCCAGCGGTCCACATGAACAACAGATGTTTCGGCTGGTCGGTTCTCCAAATAAGGCAACTGGTGCTTTAGAGAAAGTGACAGGACACACACCTCGTTTATTCTGTGTTGTCCACAGCTGGAGCAGCAGAGAGTATCTGGAGTGGATGTCTGCACTCTCCTAACAGATGGGACTACACAGAGGAGCAGGAGCCATAACAAGGCCAAACAGCAGCCGGAGCCGAGGCGGAGAGGGAGTCAGGCTGGAGACGAGCCAGCTCCTCCGTGGCCTCGGCTTACTTTATTAGCTGCTGTATTTCTCAGCCGGAGACACGAGCGTCTGGCAGCGCACCTCTGTGGGCCGCCTGACGAACGAAGACGGGGAAACTCTGCTGCCATCTTTTACTCCGGTGGCCTCGGCCGTGTGAACCTCCGGTCTCAGCAGCGCTTAACACGTTGGGATGAGGCTCGTAGCCGGAGTTAAAAGATACACAGAGAGAGGCTGATTCACTGCTGCAGGCTGCTGTGGAGGGAAGTGGAGTCCAGGATGAAATACCTGAGTGCTGAGACCCAGCTCGGCGGGGGGTGTTATCTCCGAACAGTCCACAGGAGATCTCCCTGGTATTTCCTCAATAATAGGAGGTAGCGCTGCCAGAGGTTCCCTCCCAGTCCCACAGTTAAAATTAGACCTTAACACCCGGCCTCAGACGGGAACATCAGGGAACAGCAGGTCTGCTTCGTCTGGTTTTATACTCGACCTCAGCACAACACAACTACGGAAAAAACATTTCTGTTGTGCACACAAAATACTAAATTTAGTATCTCTAAATTTAGAGATACTAAATTTAAATTGTGCACGTTTTAGTTAATTAGAGACATCACAGCACAACAGTTTTTCTCCTCTCAGCATGAAGTGAACTGAACCTGCTTCAACAGTCAGCTGACCACTTATAAAGTCAATAACATCCTCAAAGTTAGCATGTTGCCAATGATATGATACACAAGCTCTCAATATCACCTTTATCGTCTTTCACTAACACTAACTCCAGTCCTTGTATTACAGCTGTCCTCAGTTAACCAAGTTGTAATCAATGACATATTGAGAGTCACCATAAGGCTAATACAGGCACTAAACTATGTAAACGATTGCTATCATCGGCGCATACAACATTTTCTCGTGGCGTTGATATTATTGACAAAGACGTCAGGAAGTTTTCTCACTATTATCTATCTTCAGATCGTCTGGAAGGATTGTGTATGTATGAACTGAGGGAAACTAGACGATGTCATAGATTAGTCAGACTGGCTGCGACGTTAACTATGAAACACTGGAATTCAAAGCATGCACATGATTATTGTTATTAAAAGTCAATAACGATGATATTACAACTATAAAGCAGAGGTGAACTGTGTTATTGATCCTGAAATGTGATTAGATGATTTTGTGTTACAGACACAGAAAGAATGAGATGATTGTAACACAGCATAGAGAATCTAGCAGCAGCACCTGAGGAGCTTTAGGAGTAACGGAGTCAGAAGTTATGTTCACAGAGCTGAGGAGCTTTAGGAGTAACGGACTCAGAAGTTATGTTCACAGAGCTGAGGAGCTTTAGGAGTAACGGACTCAGAAGTTATGTTCATAGAGCTGAGGAGCTTCAGGAGTAACGGAGTCAGAAGTTATGTTCACAGAGCTGAGGAGCTTCAGGAGTAACGGAGTCAGAAGTTATGTTCACAGAGCTGAGGAGCTTCAGGAGTAACGGAGTCAGAAGTTATGTTCACAGAGCTGAGGAGCTTCAGGAGTAACGGAGTCAGAAGTTATGTTCACAGAGCTGAGGAGCTTCAGGAGTAACGGAGTCAGAAGTTATGTTCACAGAGCTGAGGAGCTTCAGGAGTAACGGAGTCAGAAGTTATGTTCACAGAGCTGAGGAGCTTCAGGAGTAACGGAGTCAGAAGTTATGTTCACAGAGCTGAGGAGCTTCAGGAGTAACGGAGGAGTAACGGAGTCAGAAGTTATGTTCACAGAGCTGAGGAGCTTCAGGAGTAACGGAGTCAGAAGTTATGTTCACAGAGCTGAGGAGCTTCAGGAGTAACGGAGTCAGAAGTTATGTTCACAGAGCTGAGGAGCAGGAGTAACGGAGTCAGAAGTTATGTTCACAGAGAGCTCAGGAGAGGAGTTATGTTCACAGAGCTGAGGACAGGAGTAACGGAGTCAGAGTTATGTTTATGTAACGGAGTTGTTCACAGAGCTGAGGAGCTTCAGGAGTAACGGAGTCAGAAGTTATGTTCACAGAGCTGAGGAGCTTCAGGTTATGTTCACAGAGCTGAGGAGCTTCAGGAGTAACGGAGTCAGAAGTTATGTTCACAGAGCTGAGGAGCTTCAGTTATGTTCACAGAGCTGAGGAGCTTCAGGGTAACGGAGTCAGAAGTTATGTTCACAGAGCTGAGGAGCTTCAGGAGTAACGGAGTCAGAAGTTATGTTCACAGAGCTGAGGAGCTTCAGGAGTAACGGAGTCAGAAGTTATGTTCACAGAGCTGAGGAGCTTCAGGAGTAACGGAGTCAGAAGTTATGTTCACAGAGCTGAGGAGCTTCAGGAGTAACGGAGTCAGAAGTTATGTTCACAGAGCTGAGGAGCTTTAGGAGTAACGGAGTCAGAAGTTATGTTCACAGAGCTGAGGAGCTTTAGGAGTAACGGAGTCAGAAGTTATGTTCACAGAGCTGAGGAGCTTCAGGAGTAACGGAGTCAGAAGTTATGTTCACAGAGCTGAGGAGCTTTAGGAGTAACGGAGTCAGAAGTTATGTTCACAGAGCTGAGGAGCTTTAGGAGTAACGGAGTCAGAAGTTATGTTCACAGAGCTGAGGAGCTTCAGGAGTAACGGAGTCAGAAGTTATGTTCACAGAGCTGAGGAGCTTTAGGAGTAACGGAGTCAGAAGTTATGTTCACAGAGCTGAGGAGCTTCAGGAGTAACGGAGTCAGAAGTTATGTTCACAGAGCTGAGGAGCTTTAGGAGTAACGGAGTCAGAAGTTATGTTCACAGAGCTGAGGAGCTTCAGGAGTAACGGAGTCAGAAGTTATGTTCACAGAGCTGAGGAGCTTTATGTCCACATGTCTGAAGTCTGCAGTCCGACATCTTTCAGTCGCAGCTGAAGCCTGAAACTCCGTCCTGTCTCCTGTCTGCTCTCAGTGTAGGATTCCTAATGCAAACTCTCACCGGCTTCAGACCCAACGTATACGTCCTCAGAGGTGGGAGGAGGATCCGGCTCTGACGCTGCTCACAGTGTAATCTGAATGTTCAAGTGGGCAGAGGAGGACGAGTTCAAACAGACAGGTAAGAATTATAATAATGATAATAATTATAATAATGGGCTTCATTCACCAAAGTCTTCTTAAAGTTTTTATTAAATGTGTTTTTGAAAAAACATCAACATCAGATACTGGGTATACTGGGTATACTGGGTATACTGGGTATACTGGGTTTACTGGGTATACTGGGTTTACTGGGTATACTGGGTTTACTGGGTATACTGGGTATACTGGGTATACTGGGTTTACTGGGTACACTGGGTATACTGGGTATACTGGGTATACTGGGTATACTGGGTATACTGGGTATACTGGGTATACTGGGTATACTGGGTTTACTGGGTATACTGTGTTTACTGGGTATACTGTGTTTACTGTGTTTACTGTGTTTACTGGGTATACTGGGTTTACTGGGTATACTGGGTATACTGGGTATACTGGGTATACTGGGTTTACTGGGTATACTGGGTATACTGGGTTTACTGGGTATACTGGGTTTACTGGGTGTACCGGGTTTACTGGGTATACTGGGTTTACTGGTTATATTGGGTATACTGGGTATACTGAGTTTACTGGGTATACTGGGTATACTGGGTGTACTGGGTGTACTGAGTTTATTGGGTTTACTGGGTGTACTGGGTGTACTGGGTGTACTGGGTGTACTGGGTGTACTGGGAGTCTGAGCACCATTCAGTCATCTCTCCAGTACAGCAGTGTTGGGAAACGTAACAATCATTAACCCACAACCAACGATGTGACACACACACACACACACATTATAACACAAATAATTTACATTTATAAAACTATGCGCTGCCAAACGGCGTGCTGGGAACACTGGGTAACTAACCAGGTGGTGTTAGTGTGTAAACAGCTGGGAGAGGCTCTGACGCTCCACTGAAGAACCCAACACAGAGATGGATGTTTGGAGCTTTCTGAGTTTTAAAAAAGACCAGAAGACTAAATATTGTAAAGTTTGCCCGTCTGCTGTTGTTGCCTGCGGTGGTAACACGAGCAGTTTACTACTTCACTCAGCGGGAAGCATGTTGGAATAACAAGAGATGGAAGACCGTCAGTCAGCAGTGAGACAGTGAAGCCAAAGAGTCGAATATTCAGCAGAAGAGTCACATTACGAACACGATAACAACCACCTGAACAAGGACAGACAGTCGAGAACCACGTGTTCAGACCGACCACTAAAACTCTGGAGTGGAGGGATGTTGTGTGGTTAGCAGACAGTCGCTGAGCCTCGGGTTAATACACTCAGACATACGAAGACGAGTTATTACAACAGCTGATGTCACAACAGGAAGTGTCCTCTGAAGCAGGCCCTTCTTTCAGGTGTCCACAAAGCTGAGACACACGTGACGATAAAGTCTGCTGAGACGTGTAACCGTGTTCAGAGAACACAACAGGATTAACAGCAGGTGTTTATTTCAGCAATATTACACTGGAGGGTGTGTTTTAACGTCAATAGTGGCACGAAGATTATACAACAAGTTACACGTTTCCTACTCCAGGAAGTAGTCCGACCCTTAGCAACCACCTAACAACAGAGGATTTCTAGTCTCCAACTGAGTAAATACAGAACATAGAAACACTGAACTGCTCAGCTAGCTCAGTCTGGTTGGAACAAAGATATCTGATGAACAAAGATATCGGAAGAACAAAGATATCTGATGAACAAAGATATCTGATGAACAAAGATATCTGATGAACAAGTGGGTGGACTCCCACTGCTGGCTGAAATCAATGGTAGTGTGGAACTGCCAGCATCCTAATGTTAGTGGGTGTGAACGATTACGACCTCACGACTTGTAGTTCTCGCCCTGCAGACTGTTTCATGAAAAGGAAAGCAAATTCAATATATTCAGTTTCAGATTGATCATTTAAATCTGATGCATGATGGTTAAAACATTAATATCAATATCTCTGCAAGTTCCGTTTATTATTCAACCACAACCCCTCCTGAACACGATGCTGCAGTGTTCAAACAGTCAACATGAGACGCTGACTGTTTGAGCAGCTCATGAACACAGCGCAGTGACTAGAAAATATAGAGGATGAAATCACAGAGTTTAAGCTTATCACTCAGATCTAATTAATAGATCCTTTTTAAGGAGCCTGGCTGGCCTGGAAAAGCTGCAAAGAGAGAGAATGATTGTCTGAACATTCAGGTAAGTCTGATATTAGAAAATGTTCTACTGTTGTCCTTTGTTCTCTACGAGGCCACAGATCCAAGAGATGGACAAACCTTTTCTCTTCAAATCTCCCTTTTCCATGCTTTAGCGCTCAGTAAACACAGATCTTAACGCTGCGTGGCAGACTTCAAAGCTGAAGCTCTCTAGTAATCCCCTTAAAATGTATTAATGTGAAACTCCTGCAGATTGTGTGAACACGAGGATGAGACAGAAGACGTTCCCGTCTCTCGGTACAGAGAGCCGACTAGAACCTCGCATGTGAAACACCACCGACGTCTTCAGCAGCACCGAGGTGGCTGTCGGCTTTAAAACCAGAAGCCTGCATCCCTTCAGGATTACTGAGAGAAACAGCAAGCTGGAGGGATAACAGAAGAGTATACCTACACTATATTAAAGCAAAGCAAAGGAGGGAGTTATGGAAACATCTCTGGTGTTGTAGTGTGGTCTGAAAATGCCTCATTAATTCGACTCATCCAGGACTTTTTGACTGTCAAACTATAAGATTTCCTGACTGTCACCATTAAACTGTGGATTTCTGACTAACGCAGCTCTTTTTAAAAAACTTGTGGAATTAAATATGTTCATCTCCATAACGCACACGGCTCCAACGGGACGGTCCAGGTAGAAACTGTTAGAAGTTAACGGAGGTGGATGTGAAGACGCCGGTGGAGCCCATCACTTCGGTCGGTCCGGTACACACCGACTGGACCACCAGAAACCAGAACATCTCTATTTTCCTCACTCTGCAGCCAAGGTCGGGACTCTCAGCTTGTCCTGCTTTACATTCTCACCCACCGTTACCAACTCAATGCATTCACATGTTTTATTCCCACATTGTCCCAAACGGCTGCAGACCGACAACGCAGCCGGCCTGAAACTTCACCATGTTTATTCTACATCTTTGGAAACGGATGCTGAAACCTAATCCAACGTTAAAGGTGCAATATGTAGGATTATCAAAATTTAACTAAAATTATCCACAGTGTTGAAAGACCTAACCTCACCTGACATCCTCACATCTAACTCTCCCTTCAGACCACTTCCTGGGCGTGTCATGTTGATGGCCACGCCCAATAAGTTATATATATATAACCCCGCCCCTTTGGTCTGCAGAGCCTCTTTTGCCCTCCAAACCAAAGAGAAGCTCTGTAAGTGAAAATCAGTCCCTCCAGGATTTTGCCAAGTTGTTTTGTGATTGTTGAGTTTAAAAAAATGTTATTTCTAAAAAAAAAAAGGTATGTCATTTGTGGAATTTTAAGTGAGTTTTTGCAGGAATTATAAAAAATTGCAGGTCCAGAAAGAAAAATGGGATTTTTTTTTTTTTTTTTTTAAGCACTACCCAATAAAGGAATAAATCCTGTGATAATAATCCTGCTGCACATCAGAAATATTTTAGTTCAAATCTTTTTATTTATTTCTTAAACTTACCGTGGAGATAAAAGTTACAGAAATGTTCACATGCACCAGATATTCAATGAATGAAACAGGAAACTCGCAGTTGGCTGAAACTGGATGTTTCTTCTAGACTGCTGAGTAAACAGAGGTTCATGTTGACGGTGACTACACAGTGAAAACAGATCATTATATCACATCAGGGATGCTGTGGTTACTGGACATCCTGGGACAAAACCGAGCACCTTAACTAAGAGGTGAACACCACAGTTAGACAAACAGCAGAGCAGCATGTCCACCTGCAGTCCAACATCACAGGACACACCTTAATCAGCTTTTACAGGTTTCTGCTCTTGACCTACTGTCTGTTCGTTTACTGGAGGTCGGCTGCAGTTCAACGATGAGACTGAGGTTCTCTCACGCCGTCCTGCTCCTCCTCACACCTCTCCTCTCTCCTCCCACTCATATCATTCATCCAATCACAGCTCACGTCACGCCTCCGACCATTCAAATTATGGCGCCTGTCGTCATCGTCCCTGCTGCTCGTCTCACAGGCGCCGACCACCACCTCAGGGAGACGCGCGGCTGCAGAGCGCTCTGCGAGGTCTGCAGCCGCCAGCACACCGTCCTCCGAGTCGGAGAAAACCGCGTCAATAAATCCTTCCATCGTGTATTTGTGTGGTGAAGTTTTTACTAGCTGAACTTTCCTTTATCTGTCTCAAAGATTTCATTCCTACATTTCCAAGAATTATCCTGCTGTTGCACTCACACAGAGACTCTGCAAGAACGCCGACAATCTGCTGCACACAAACTGCTGAGTTATTAATTAACCAAAGTTTCACACCCAGAGTGTAGCTGCACCTTTTCTCGGAGCGTCTCCTCCTGGCTGTACAAGCACAACAAACTCTTTCACAGTAAAAGAAGTCAGAAATGATTCATGTCTTCAGTGGCGTACCCTAATTAAGAGAACATGGAGATGCAACATAAGCTGCTGTTCAAACCCTCGCAGGCTCGTTCAAGTCGCTCTGCTGAGTCCAAAACATCTCGGCTGCTAATTTACAGCCTCCAAGAGAACAGCACCATTTTTCTGACGCTCACAAAGAAAACTGATGCCGGAGACACTGTAGGTGGCTGTTCCTTTAGTTTGACACTACCGTGGTGATCTGGGACTGCAGCACCTTCATCAGGCAGCTTCAGGGGGAAACACAGGATGAATGCTTCCTCTGTCAAGCCTCTGAGATGCACCAATTAAAAGTAGCAAACAATGTCAACATGACCCACTTCCAGCCTCCTCTGGTGCCCGAGTGTCAGCTAACACTCTCCGTCTGCACAGAAAAGTCACCACATGCAGCCTCCATACAGTGTTGGTCCAAAACAATGTGCCCCCCCGCCCGCCCATGTTCGTACCCCACCTTCACATACCCAGTGTAACACAATCCTCTGGCATGCTCAGAAATGCTTCTCTGTCAAATCCGGCTGCTTTTAAGATGATCAGCTCTCAGAAGTGAAACACGGTGAAATAAAAGCTGGCAGAAGCAGCAGAGCAGACGGCACGCTGGGAAATCTAATTACGCTGAAAAGAGTGTCTTCTTCAAAATGCCAGAGCTGTTTGGGCTGTTTCAAGAAACACAGCAGATTCAGGATGATCAAATATTCACAGCTGATTCTACAGCATCTGCATCACACGGATTCAGGTTTCGAAAAGGAAACTCAGCAGGTAGTGACCGAGTTCCTTTCTCATGTATTCCATGTGGGACTGCATAGTTTCATTTTTAGTGCAACAGAAACTGACCTGAATGTCTGAGGAATGCAGGTCAAGCAGGTTAAATGCTTGCATCTCAGATATCAGTCCTGTTTGTGTTCATAAACATGTTGAGGTCAGAGAGGCAGGTACAGTCTGCCGGGAAATAATAGCCCAGAACGCACAAAGACATTTGGACAACTGTTTTTGAAATATCTCCATTTTACTGCATGAATCACTGTTGTGCTGTTCAGTCAGGATTCTGCCATCATTCATCCGTCTCATGTTTCTTGGATTAACTTTATTGGATAAATAGCTGGTTAAATGCTCCATGACCAACAGCCAGGTTTGTTTTATCTCCACAAATGCCTCCCAGATGCCTTTTCAGTGGACTAACTGGATGCTTTAGGGCTCAATGGTAGCTCAGAGACCTGCGTACCTTCATGGACACAAAGCCTGAGAGCAGCAGCGCTGTGTGGAACGTCTCCATTATGTTCACAGCTTCCAGGTTCATGTTCCCCCTGAGGTGGGGAAACCTTCATGGAGGACCCAGCCTGCTGAAGGATTTTCCTGCAGACTTCCTTCATCTCTCGGCTGCAGTACGGACCACTGCTTAGAGGAGGCTGAGCCTGGTTAACACCTCATTTATGACTATTGATTTCTTTGTATTAACAGGATATCAGGAGGTTTTCCACTGTTCAGTTCAGCACCAGCTGAAATTCATCCGATCAATCAGTGTCTGTCTCTCAGGGGCCACCGTAGAGATCAACATTACGCCAGTTAGCGGCATATTTTAAATATATTTATTATATCTTTTATTTAAAGCTTATCTAGCAGTGACTCTCAGAGGCCGTCTGTGCTGCACCTTTGGGGCTTCCGGGTAGAAGTCACCTCTTTATCTACACAAATAATCATATTTCTGCACACACACACACACACACACACACACACACACACACACACACACACACACACACACACACACACACACACACACACACACACACAAGAAAAACAAATAATAAAAAATAACACCAGATTGAATTCCTATTAGACTGTTGAACTGACGTTATATCACTCATCTGTCTACCAGCGGTGGATCTGACCGATCTGATCGGAAACCTGACGATACTATGTCCCGCCCACCGATAGCTGTAACCTGACTGCACCACAGGCCTGTCAATCAAACAGACACGCCCCCAAAAACAGGTCTTCTTGAATCTTCTTTTCTAATGAATGAGGGATTATTTTCAGATGGACCTCCAGAAAACTAAGAAGAAGGAGTGACTTTAGCTAACAACACCGAGATAACTGATGGACACATTTTATTCACTTTGGATTTGATGAGAGAAGTTGAATGGGAGTCTATGGAGCCGGAGGCTTTTTGGAGCCGACCTCTAGTGGCACTTGCTGATATTGCAGCTGAAGACACTTCTGGATCAGAACCATTTTACAGACGTTGAAGCTACGAACACTTCCATATACTGTATGTGGTCCTAGGGAGGAAGTTGGATGGTTCAGACAAAGGTTTTAACTCAGGACGTTGATGTTCGTGTCCCGTGTGAAATCATAACCTACATATGTGATGTACTTAATTTTACATTCAAACCAGGATCTTTTATTCAATCGGAGCCAGTCTGTTTGTTTTATTTTGTGTTTGTGTTATTTAGAATTGTGTAAATAGTTTATTGTGTTGACTGTTTTATTTCAATCTGGATGATACATTTCATTTTTAATTGTGGTGCATGTCCAGCAGGGAGGGATGATAATCTAGAACGAGGTCCCGTCTCTGATGCAGAGAAACCAGCTGCAGACAGAGTGGGAGGAAGAAGGATCATTCTTCAAGGCCAAAGTGTTGCAGAGCTGTGAAAAAGAAACAGATGCTCCCTCATGCTGTCACACTGCTTTAATGTAAAAGGTTTTAAGGCTGCGTGTTGTGCTACCAACAGCAGCTCCCCCACCAACACCTCCCGAGTTTTTTCTCCTTTTTTAACCTGTTGAGGGAAACTGAACGGTCTTTGAGTCCAACTTCCTCCAAGCTTTCCTGTCACTCTCTATTACGGTCTAACGCCGTTCCTCAGCAGGTAATCTAATTATTCCTGACTCCAGGTCCTTTTTACAGATTCTTGCTGAGCCTGACGTTGTGGTGGAGGGAAATCCGTCTCGTCCTGTCCTCCAGAACAGTCCCTCCATCGATCAACAGGATATCAACCTCACAACTCTCCGGGGGACAAAAACAACACGCATGATGAACCGATCTGTGGACGTTAAATCACAACACGCAGCTTGACTCCTGTTCTGTCATCAACTGGGTCAATAAATCACCATGACGATGCCGGTTCCTCAGCTCCGTCAGTACTTCCTCAAAAGTTTAATTCTGAGCTAAGGGGACTCCTTCCGACTTTAACATTCAAGGCTTCAACTGAATTAACTTCTCGTTTTATAAATGATCACACTTCCCTGAACTAGTCAGATGACTTCACCATGACACCATCAGTAGACAGAAACAACTGGAAACTCACTACAGGATGGTGGGGGCAACTGGTGAGTCACACTGCATGACTGCGTGTCTTTTAGTTTCATATCAGACAGCACTTCCTCCAATTTCAGCTCCTGTTGAATGTCAGTGAGTCCAGTAGTTTCTGTAGAAGCAGCCATACGGACGTGAACCAGTCAGACTGCCCTGACGTGGCCCTGACGTGGCCCTGACGTGGCCCTGACGTGGCCCTGACGTGGCCCTGACGTGGCCCCGGCATTAGACACACCTCTAACCCCACAGAGCACATCATATATTTTAAACATGGTTCCTCTTTCACACAAATTCAACACTGTTCTCTGTCAAAGGTGTGACGGGAAAGATTTATTTTACAAACACACACCAATTATTACATCTCACCCTCAGACTGGATATAAAAGAGTTTGTATCTTCAGGTCTGTAAAATGGTTCTGATCCAGAAGTGTCTTCAGCTGCAATACCAGCGAGTGCCACTAGAGGTCGGCTCCAAAAAGCCTCCGGCTCCATAGACTCCCATTCAACTTCTCTCATCAAATCCAAAGTGAATAAAATGTGTCCATCAGTTATCTCGGTGTTGTTAGCTAAAGTCACTCCTTCTTCTTAGTTTTCTGGAGGTCCATCTGAAAATAATCCCTCATTCATTAGAAAAGAAGATTCAAGAAGACCTGGTTTTGGGGGCGTGTCTGTTTGATTGACAGGCCTGTGGTGCAGTCAGGTTACAGATATCGGTGGGCGGGACGTAGTATCGTCAGGTTTCCAATCAGATCCACCGCTGGCTCCTCCCCCAGCTCGTCCAAATATGGTCACTTCCTGCTCCAAACCGCTCCGAACTATCAAAGATGGTGACGGACAGAATCTGAACTGGAGGATTCATAACGTTCACAAACCAACGATGACATCACTGATGGTTGATGACCTCACTGATGGTTGATGACATCACTGAATGTTAATGACATCACTGATGGATGATGATTGGTATGAGGTACATTCAGGCAGCAGAGGAGTCCCTGTATTTATCTAATATTTTTTGACACTGTTTTCATTTACATGCGAATGAGGAGAAAACAAGTGAATTCATTAAATGGAGCCCCAGTGAGCACGTCAGGGCTGCTGAGATCAGATCCTCAGCACTGACTCGCATGTACTGACCCGACTGAAGACTGAACACCAAGACCACATCTCACCGCCGCCATTGATCTGTGATCTCATCAACACAACTTCTGTCTCAGTTTTTCATGTTGCCGTCACCGTCAGAGAAGTTTCTTTCAAATATCAGCTTTTCACAATTCAAAAAAACATCTCGCTCTATCTATCTCAGACACGATGTCATCCACAATTTGGAAACGATTCCCCTATGGGCAGGGTGGAGGGGCTTTATAAATAACAGATCAAACTGAAAGCATCTGAAAGATGTGGGTGGGGCTTCAAACAGACCACGACCTTTCAGAGATGGACTACTGGGGCTGATGGGTACAGTGCAGTTGAAAGAAGCCCCCCACCCACTGACCCCCACTAAGGTATTTTCCCTCAAGTAAAAGAGAAACTGTTATACGTGTTGGGGCAGGTGGAGGCATCGCCTTGTCCCTGCAGCTACACAATTATCACACACACTCATCACCAGTGTTACAGCCCTGCTTTAAACACACCACAGTATGGTTGACCTCCATATTATCCACAATCTAAACCATTTCCTACTTTGGTTTCTTTCAAAGCACAAGAGTGGAATATAATTAGAGTAAACAGGATCCAGTCTGGGAGAACAGTAGAATATATTAACTGGTTGTCAGTAAATCTGCGGCAGATCGCAGGACGTCTAAAAGACTGTTTGGTTGAGAACTGGGATCGAGGCCAACAGGAAATAATGTAAAAGTTCAAAGTTACATTTTATCCAGACTTAACTTCTAAGAGTTTTGGTCTGTGACTCCAAATGAAAGGACTAAAAACTCCACCAAAGAAAGTCCCGCCTCTCCTTGTGTTTCTGTCAATGATGAAGTCCTTCCTGATCACAGGAGACACTGAGCAGGACTCAGTGAGACGGCTTCACCCACATGTGGACCTGCAGCTGTTTAACCAGTGACTTCAGATCCACCGACCATCAGAAAGATCGAGATCTTTAAAACAACCTGTTTTTACTCCACAGACTGTTTCTAAAAGAGTTCGTAGCTTCAGGTCTGTAAAATGGTTCTGATCCAGAAGTGTCTTCAGCTGCAATACCAGCGAGTGCCACTAGAGGTCGGCTCCAAAAAGCCTCCGGCTCCATAGACTCCCATTCAACTTCTCTCATCAAATCCAAAGTGAATAAAATGTCTGAAGTGGAGGCTTCATAACCTTCATAAACCAACGAGTCACATTACTGATGGTTGCCGCTTGTTTTACTCGCATGCAAACATGTAGCATTTCCTGTAGCTGCTTCACAATAAAAGCCTCCCGCTGGTTCATTAATAGGAAGACTTTATGCCCTATAAACAACTGACTGGGTGATAAAGTTACACCTTTCCAAAACATTCCCGGGTCCGTCTCTCTGTGACGGAGAGCGCAGGTGAAATACCGCGAGCCGAGAGCGAGGACAGGGGGAGGAAGAAGGGGGAGGGGGACGGGGAGGAACTTCGGGGGCTTTTTTGCTTGGATGCCTTGAGGTGCTGTCGGAAATATGGGCACTCCTCCAGGGTGCGCGTGAGGGTTCGTAAACGAAGCCAACGGCTCCAGTTGAAGTGAACTAGTGGTTCGTGAGTTGTCATGTTAAAGTACGGAAGTGTTGAGCCCTGAGCAGGAAAACAAAACACGTAAAGTAGACGGTAGGTGCCAGAGGATCACACTTATCATTATAACCGGTTTAAACTCTGAATCTCAGTCACATTTTGTGTGAAAGGATTACAGACAGTGAAGTGATCCTGTCTTTATTCCTGAGCTGAATGCCACGTGACAGACTGATGAAGTCACTGCTGCAACTTCCTGTATCTGTTTCAAATTAAAAGCCCTCATTTCAAATTAAAAGCCTTAGCCTTCATACATGGTGTGCCTGAGGTTAAGTCCTATTATTAGAAACATCATCTTTTGTGTCTTGTAGGTGTGGACTGATGTGGGATTTTGGTGGAATGTACTATGACAGAGATGTGTTTCCCTGAGAGCGCACACACACACACACACACACACACACACACACACACACACACACACACACACACACACACACACACACACACACACACACAGTTAAAATGAAGTTTCATTTAAAAAGAAAAAAAACCTTTCAATTTGTCTAAAAGTTGTTTCACTGCGTCAATGTTTGAGGAAAAAAAACGTTCAAACATTCTCTGTAAATATTTTATTGAATATTTTTATAGATTTGTGTTTCCACATTTCTGTGTTTTGAAAGCTACTCTCAATGTGTCAAATTTTCAGCAAATCTGTTTTAGTGTTTTTAAAAAGTTGAGTGAGTATTTTAAGACTTCAGTAGATATACAGTCTACCACTAAAGTCCTCCTCTGGTTCCTACATCATAATTACACACAAGAAGGCGCACCACACACACACACAGTTTTTTAATAAACTGTTATTTCTCACTGAGCTCCTCAATATCTTTGTGTTTTGAATAAAATTAATCTTTGTTGATTTCGGATTACTCGATGGTAAAAAGCTGAAAGTTTAACTTGAACTACTGCTGAACTGAAAGTTCCACACAGAAACCTAAAAAGCTTGCTAACACCACAGGGAGCCTTTGTAAGTGCTCCTTAATGCACCACATCGTTCACAAAATCTTTTAAAATGCCATTCTCTGTCACTGATGACTTTTCCAAACTCTGTTTACTGTTCACATGCACATATTTTTTCTTTCCCATCAGCCTTCACTGTATATGTGCTCCCATGTGTGCTGGCAGCCTCCCGCTCTAAAGTCCCCCTGAAAAGCCTCCTGTGGCTTCAAACTTCTCTGTTTGAAAGTCCCTTTGAAAGCATCACTCCTGCTTTGATGTGAGAAATGCTACAGATCATGCTGGAAACTGACTTCAGCTGCTATCTACTGCGCTGGTAGCTGTATTATGTGACGGATAAATATGGATTTCATCATGAATTAAAAGTATCCCCTTTCCCCCACCCAACCCCACCCACACAGGCCTCCTCCTGTGGAATCACTGATCCACAAGACAGACCAGATAGCAGCGAGTGATGGGGATGAAGCCCCTGGCACACACATCCACTCAGCCAGCAGTCAGACAGGCTGCCCGCCCAGCCACTCTGACAAAGAGCAGCTCTGTGACAGTGACACAGACACGAGTCAGAGATAAGAGCAGGGAGAGAAAAAACACACTTATTAGGATTTATCCTGAGGAAGTGACACAACATGAGCAGCGCTGCTGGTAGTTTACAGTGTTTGAACTCTTTTCAAAGCCCCTCCCTTGTGTTTTCTCACCAGAAATAGCTGCTCACTATCAGCTTCAGAGACAGGAACCCCCCCCCCCCCCAGGCTCTTTCAGAGGTCCAGCTCCTTCTCTCAGCATCATGAATATTCAGGCTCTTTATAAATGGCTGCTCTCACTAGAGGTTTCACACAAAAACAGAGGTATTCTTTATCACACACATCAGCTGCTGCAGTTAAACACACACACACACACACACACACACACACACACACACACACACACACACACACACACACACACACACACACACACACACACACACACACACACACACACACACACACACAGGCCTCGATTACAACTGATTCCAAAAAACACAACCAAGATTACAAACAAGTCTTCTTATTGCTGCGACCACATTTTAAACCCTGAGGTTCAGATCTAGCTGGCGACTGGGACGTACGTGTGTGTGTGTGTGTGTGTGTGTGTGTGTGTGTGTGTGTGTGTGTGTGTGTGTGTGTGTGTGTAGGGTTAGGGTGTGTGTGTGTGTGTGTGTGTGTGTGTGTGTGTGTGTGTGTGTGTGTGTGTGTGTGTGTGTGTGTGTGTGTGTGTGTGTGTGTGTGTGTGTAGGGTGTGTGTGTGTGTGTGTGTGTGTGTGTGTGTGTAGGGTGTGTGTGTGTGTGTGTGTGTGTGTGTGTGTGTGTGTGTGTGGGTGTGTGTGTGTGTGTGTGTGTGTGTGTGTGTGTGTGTGTGTGTGTGTGTGTGTGTGTGTGTGTGTGTGTGTGTAGGGTGTGGAAGTACTTCCCCCGGAGGCTGCTGCAGGTAAACCCACCTGTGTTCCGGCTACCTGTTTATTTAGGCTACAGGAGCGAGTTTACCACATCTGAAGGAGACGGAGCTCTTCATCAGTTCCTCATCATCCTCGGCTACTATCACAATAAAGTTACCAAGAGGATGAAGAGTTTTAGTGGAAACACGCGTCCTTTAATTTACTCACTATATATATATAAATATATATTACATGGTGAATGGTTGCGTTTCAATTCGGAGAAAGTCCTGATGAGCTCCGTGTACATCAGAGGCGGGTTACGGGACGTGAGCCTCCCCACGCAGGTAAAGAGATGGAGGCTCGCGGGCTCGTCCTCTGAGGTACAAACACAGCGCGCGCTACATTGGTACTTTGTATCCCCGCAGCATCAGGGGCGCGTGCCGCCAGCGCGAGGCTTACCTCGGGGAAGCGTCCCGGCGCTCACGAGAGCCAGCAACAGGAGACAAACCGAATCCATCCTGAAGAAACAACGCGTCGTTCGGGGCAGGTGGACACACTCCTCCGGTCAGCGCGGACACACGGAGAGATCACGGTGGCTCGGAGCTGAAGTACCGACACGGCGGCTGCGTCACTAGTGTTCAAGAGACCTGTGGAAAGTCCAAAACATTCCCGGGTCCGTCTCTCTGTGACGGAGAGCGCAGGTGAAATACCGCGAGCCGAGAGCGAGGACAGGGGGAGGAAGAAGGGGGAGGGGGACGGGGAGGAACTTCGGGGGCTTTTTTGCTTGGATGCCTTGAGGTGCTGTCGGAAATATGGGCACTCCTCCAGGGTGCGCGTGAGGGTTCGTAAACGAAGCCAACGGCTCCAGTTGAAGTGAACTAGTGGTTCGTGAGTTGTCATGTTAAAGTACGGAAGTGTTGAGCCCTGAGCAGGAAAACAAAACACGTAAAGTAGACGGTAGGTGCGCAGAGGATCACACTTATCATTATAACCGGTTTAAACTCTGAATCTCAGTCACATTTTGTGTGAAAGGATTACAGACAGTGAAGTGATCCTGTCTTTATTAAAACATGATGTTGTTCTGGAACTCCGATGTTCTCTGACCGGTAGTCTGAGTGGTTCTTGTGTCGGTCGGTTCAAGCTTCTGAAAAGTTTACGACAGATACCCGAAGGCAGCATTTTCCCCTCACTTTCCTCGCTCCACCTTCAAGCCAGCATTTTCAATAAACCAACAATGAACTATTATGAAAAAATAATCGCCGTGTAATTCATTTCCAGAGAGGGAGACACATCTTCCTGCTTGTGTGAGCAATGGTGGAGGAAGAATTCAGAGTCTTTACTTTATCTTTACCAGTAAAAGTACCAGAACAGCAGGTTAGACACTCCAAGTACAAATCCTGCATGAAAAATACTACTGAGGTAAAAGTATGTGAATAATTAAACTAAAGTGGTGAATAATCAGCATGTAGCTGTTGTAGCTGCTGCAGGTGGAGATGATTTTATACTTTCTGTCCAGTTTTCAGGGACAGCAGATAAATGTGAGGTCGTCAGATGGTTGCTGGGAGGAAAGAAGAAAAAACAAAGTTTCACTTTCTGGACATTGTCTCTCATCTTTGGCTTTTGGTGAAATCTTGGATCATTATAAAGTTTATTAAAAAAAGATAGCAGTTGAAGGGAAGTCAGAGATAAAGACACCAGATGAATGCAGCGGAGGACACAGGACAGTGTTTCACTTTCAAATGTGACAAACTGGAAGTATAAAGTTGTATCAAAAGATGCATCGAAATGGTAATTTAATACAGTACTTGTGTAAATGTTTTTCCCACTGGTTGTGAGGAGCTCCATAACTGAGGGCTCATCCACAGTTTATTCATAAAATAGTCACTGACCTGCAGTTGTGATCTGTTATTAATGAGACTCCATAAACTGACAGAACTATCTCAGCTATTATTGTGAAAGGATAAAAAAAAAAAAAAAAAAAAAAAAAAAAACAGATTGTAAAAGATTTGCCTCAATCTGCAAATGGATATCACAGGAATTTGTAGGATAGGTTAGGTTAGGTAGTTACTTTATTAATCCCTTAGGGGAAATGTTTTCGCTACAGCAGCATACAGAAGCAATAAGATAATAATAGAATAATAGAAAAGCAATAAACTAGCAGTAAAAAATATAAAATATAAAATGTACAGTATATACAGTATACACAGTACAGTATATATCTATATATTTTATATACAAACAACCAAGAAACACAGTCAACAGTGTTATTGTTGTGTGATGGATTTTGCCAGAGGTGAGTTATTGTACAGTCTTATTGCGGTCGGCAGGAATGATCTCCTGTATCAGGAATGATCTTCATCTGGAATGATCTCCTGTATCTGGAATGATCTTCATCTGGAATGATCTCCTGTATCTGGAATGATCTTCATCTGGAATGATCTCCTGTATCTGGAACGATCTCCTGTATCTGGAATGATCTCCTGTATCAGGAATGATCTCCTGTATCTGGAATGATCTCCTGTATCAGGAATGATCTCCTGTATCTGGAATGATCTCCTGTATCTGGAATGATCTCCTGTATCTGGAATGATCTTCATCTGGAATGATCTCCTGTATCTGGAATGATCTTCATCTGGAATGATCTCCTGTATCTGGAACGATCTCCTGTATCAGGAACGATCTCCTGTATCAGGAATGATCTCCTGTATCTGGAATGATCTCCTGTATCAGGAATGATCTCCTGTATCTGGAATGATCTCCTGTATCAGGAATGATCTCCTGTATCTGGAATGATCTCCTGTATCAGGAATGATCTCCTGTATCTGGAATGATCTCCTGTATCTGGAATGATCTCCTGTATCAGGAATGATCTCCTGTATCTGGAATGATCTCCTGTATCTGGAATGATCTCCTGTATCAGGAATGATCTCCTGTATCAGGAATGATCTCCTGTATCAGGAATGATCTCCTGTATCTGGAATGATCTCCTGTATCTGGAATGATCTCCTGTATCAGGAATGATCTCCTGTATCTGGAATGATCTCCTGTATCAGGAATGATCTCCTGTATCAGGAACGATATCCTGTATCTGGAATGATCTCCTGTATCTGGAATGATCTCCTGTATCAGGAATGATCTCCTATATCTGGAATGATCTCCTGTATCTGGAATGATCTCCTGTATCTGGAATGATCTCCTGTATCAGGAATGATCTCCTGTATCTGGAATGATCTCCTGTATCTGGAATGATCTCCTGTATCAGGAATGATCTCCTGTTTCTGGAATGATCTCCTGTATCTGGAATGATCTCCTGTATCTGGAATGATCTCCTGTATCAGGAATGATCTCCTGTATCTGGAATGATCTCCTGTATCAGGAATGATCTCCTGTATCTGGAATGATCTCCTGTATCAGGAATGATCTCCTGTCAGGAATGATCTCCTGTATCTGTAATGATCTCCTGTATCTGGAATGATCTCCTGTATCTGTAATGATCTCCTGTATCTGGAATGATCTCCTGTATCAGAAATGATCTCCTGTTTCTGGAATGATCTCCTGTATCTGGAATGATCTCCTGTATCTGGAATGATCTCATATATCAGGAATGATCTCCTGTATCAGGAATGATCTCCTGTCAGGAATGATCTCCTGTATCTGGAATGATCTCCTGTATCAGGAATGATCTCCTGTCAGGAATGATCTCCTGTATAAGGAATGATCTCCTGTATCAGGAATGATCTCCTGTCAGGAATGATCTCCTTTTTCTGGAATGATCTCCTGTATCTGGAATGATCTCCTGTATCAGGAATGATCTCCTGTCAGGAATGATCTCCTGTATCAGGAATGATCTCCTGTATCTGGAATGATCTCCTGTATCAGGAATGATCTCCTGTCAGGAATGATCTCCTGTATCAGGAATGATCTCCTGTTTCTGGAATGATCTCCTGTATCTGGAATGATCTCCTGTATCTGTAATGATCTCCTGTATCTGGAATGATCTCCTGTATCTGGAATGATCTCCTGTATCAGGAATGATCTCCTGTTTCTGGAATGATCTCCTGTATCTGGAATGATCTCCTGTATCTGGAATGATCTCATATATCAGGAATGATCTCCTGTATCAGGAATGATCTCCTGTCAGGAATGATCTCCTGTATCTGGAATGATCTCCTGTATCAGGAATGATCTCCTGTATCTGTAATGATCTCCTGTATCTGGAATGATCTCCTGTATCTGGAATGATCTCCTGTATCAGGAACGATCTCCTGTATCTGGAATGATCTCCTGTATCAAGAATGATCTCCTGTATCTGGAATGATCTCCTGTATCTGGAATGATCTCCTGTATCAGGAATGATCTCCTGTATCTGGAATGATCTCCTGTATCAAGAATGATCTCCTGTATCTGGAATGATCTCCTGTATCAGGAATGATCTCCTGTATCAGGAATGATCTCCTGTATCTGGAATGATCTCCTGTATCAGGAATGATCTCCTGTATCTGGAATGATCTCCTGTATCAGGAATGATCTCCTGTATCTGGAATGATCTCCTGTATCTGGAATGATCTCCTGTATCAGGAATGATCTCCTGTATCTGGAATGATCTCCTGTATCAGGAATGATCTCCTGTATCTGGAATGATCTCCTGTATCAGGAATGATCTCCTGTATCTGGAATGATCTCCTGTATCAGGAATGATCTCCTGTATCTGGAATGATCTCCTGTATCAGGAATGATCTCCTGTATCTGGAATGATCTCCTGTATCAGGAATGATCTCCTGTATCTGTAATGATCTCCTGTATCAGGAATGATCTCCTGTATCTGGAATGATCTCCTGTATGTGGAATGATCTCCTGTATCTGGAATGATCTCCTGTATCAAGAATGATCTCCTGTATCAGGAATGATCTCCTGTATCTGGAATGATCTCCTGTATGTGGAATGATCTCCTGTATCTGGAATGATCTCCTGTATCAGGAATGATCTCCTGTATCTGGAATGATCTCCTGTATCAAGAATGATCTCCTGTATCAGGAATGATCTCCTGTATCAGGAATGATCTCCTGTATCTGGAATGATCTCCTGTATGTGGAATGATCTCCTGTATCTGGAATGATCTCCTGTATCAGGAATGATCTCCTGTCAGGAATGATCTCCTGTATCTGGAATGATCTCCTGTATCTGTAATGATCTCCTGTATCTGGAATGATCTCCTGTATCAGGAATGATCTCCTGTTTCTGGAATGATCTCCTGTATCTGGAATGATCTCCTGTATCTGGAATGATCTCATATATCAGGAATGATCTCCTGTATCTGGAATGATCTCCTGAATGATCTCTGGAATGATCTCCTGTATCTGGAATGATCTCCTGTCAGGAATGATCTCCTTTTTCTGGAATGATCTCCTGTATCTGGAATGATCTCCTGTATCTGGAATGATCTCCTGTATCAGGAATGATCTCCTGTATCAGGAATGATCTCCTGTTTCTGGAATGATCTCCTGTATCTGGAATGATCTCCTGTATCAGGAATGATCTCCTGTATCTGGAATGATCTCCTGTATCTGGAATGATCTCCTGTATCAGGAATGATCTCCTGTTTCTGGAATGATCTCCTGTATCTGGAATGATCTCCTGTATCAGGAATGATCTCCTGTCAGGAATGATCTCCTGTATCTGGAATGATCTCCTGTATCTGGAATGATCTCCTGTATCTGGAATGATCTCCTGTATCAGGAATGATCTCCTGTTTCTGGAATGATCTCCTGTATCTGGAATGATCTCCTGTATCTGGAATGATCTCATATATCAGGAATGATCTCCTGTATCTGGAATGATCTCATATATCAGGAATGATCTCCTGTATCAGGAATGATCTCCTGTCAGGAATGATCTCCTGTATCTGGAATGATCTCCTGTATCAGGAATGATCTCCTGTCAGGAATGATCTCCTTTTTCTGGAATGATCTCCTGTATCTGGAATGATCTCCTGTATCAGGAATGATCTCCTGTATCAGGAATGATCTCCTGTTTCTGGAAATCTCCTGTATCTGGAATGATCTCCTGTATCAGGAATGATCTCCTGTATCTGGAATGATCTCCTGTATCAGGAATGATCTCCTGTCAGGAATGATCTCCTGTATCTGGAATGATCTCCTGTATCAGGAATGATCTCCTGTATCAGGAATGATCTCCTGTATCTGTCCTTGTGACAGCAGCTGGAGGAGTCTTTTGGAGAACGTCCTCCTCTGTCCCTGCAGCAGGTGGAGAGACTGGTCAGGATTATCCAACATGGATAACAGTTTGTTCAGCGTCCTCCTCTCCACCACCTTTTCCAGACTGTCCAGTTTGCAACCAATAATGGAGCCGGCCTTCTTAACCAGTTTGTTAAGTCTGTTGGTGTCTCCAGCTCCAATGCTCGTGTTTGTTTGACAAGCAAAGTTATTTATGGTTTTTCCACCGAGGGCATAATATGATACTTTCAAAAACTGAAAGCAGCGTTAGAAAATATCACTTAAAGTAACTTGAACAAATCTTGGACTGCTCATAAAACAAAAAAAAATCCTGTAAGCAACAATATTACTAAAAGCAACAAAGTCATGGTGGCGCCTCCTGAAAGATGAAAACAGTTGAGTCATATTCTGAAATGAAAACAGATCTTTGTTGAGCACATCACAGCTGATTCAATGCTGTGTTACATGCAGGTTATATTTTCTTTTTGTGATCTCATCCAGTCAGTAAATGCTTTATGAGTGAACTGCACCTTCTGTAACACTGATTTAAATAAATCTTATTCATGTTCCATATTCATGTTGCACTCTTTCTCTGTGATAAAGTACCGCTCTGCTGATTGCTGTGTTGTCTCACACGCTGCCACACAGAGGTCAGAGGTCAGTGTTAGCGCTGCACCCTCCAGCTGAGATGTATTGAGTTTGGGCTCGATGACTCTGAGCAGCTTTCACTGACTCAACGCTTGAAGTCCAGACACAAAATAAAATATTACTAGACTAATATTTTACATTATTAATAGGGTGTTACAGTAATTTCAAACCAGCTCCAGGAGCCACAGCAGTTTCTGAATTACTACAGTAAATCAGACTTTGATTCTGTTCTTCACTTGTATGTCATTCCACAATTTCTGCAGAGGAGCGCTCCTAAAAGTGTTAAACATGGTAACCAAATGCTTTATCTGTTCTTAATGTATTTTCTGCACGAGGATAGCGGCTTCTCATTGGTGTAACACTTCGTTCAGGGTAATTAATTGTGCTGCAGGTGCACTGCAAACTCACCGCAAGCTCACATAGAATTTACAGTTAAAATAAACAGTCGGGCTTCAAACCCAAACACAGACCCGGCAGCCGACCAGTGCAGAGGTCAGATCCCCCGCAGGACACAGCTCCTCAAGGGTCCAGGAAACCATCTGAATACAAAGCTGAAGCTGTGATGAGATGAGATGAGTCAAACCTCACAGAGATTTAAAGCTATTTGTGCAGGTCACAATGTCTGCTGTGAACCTGTCCAAAAGATGCACACTCAGCAGGTATAAAAATCAGTTCATGATGATCGAGGTCGGGCTCACAAAACTTCATAAAATCAGCAGGAAATCCAAACAGGTGACAGACAAAGTAACACCTCCAGTCTGATGAGTGGATGAGCTGCAGCAGACCAGAGACATGAACGAGGACATCTGGTGGACAGGGGAGACACCATTACAAATCACACAACAAATGGAGGGTGCATCTTAGGAAAAGTCCACCTTTCCCTTACTTCTACTTCTCTTCTGCTCCTCAGTCTGACAAAAAAAAAAAGAGAGTGTGAGGCTGAACAAAGAGAAGACGCTGCCGGAGTCACTGATTGCCTCGATGTCTGTACAACGCCCATATAAGGGAAAGGTCATGTAGCTGCACACGAGCTGGTAAAACCGCATCTGCCTGCATAATATAATGTCTTACGCTACATTATGCAGGCAGATGAGGTTTTCATAGGTGCTGGTTAGATTTGCATATGTAGTGATAAACATGGCGGACACATTTTGCACATGACCATGACTTCCTGTTATTTGAGCTGACTCTACGTTCATAGAAGATAGAAGATTACAGTATTTCACTGTTCGACAGAACTTATGGTTTGTTGTAGTGAAGTTATATTGAAATCTTAATAATTGATGTTTGATACGGCCCCCCAGGACCTGACGGGGCCCCGCTGACAGACCTGCTGCTGCACACAGTTTAGACTTTAAAGAACAAAACTATTAAACTGGTGAACAGCAATCTTCATTTTAAATTGAAACCTCCTGTAGAGCTTCAGTTCAAAGCCTGAATTATATATTCAGCTCATACAGTTGGTATTGGGAGTGTATTAATGGGCCTAATTGTAATGAACATGCCATTATTTGGGGACAGACACTTCAGCAGGTACAAAATATACACGAAGGAAAAACTAACACACGATTAGAGTGACCTCTACTGGTAATCTGAGGAATTACACTGGAAAGAAATCTTTTTTCTGACGAAGCAAATACAAATGTGTGTGTGTGTGTGTGTGTGTGTGTGTGTGTGTGTGTGTGTGTGTGTGTGTGTGTGTGTGTGTGTGTGTGTGTGTGTGTGTGTGTGTGTGTGTGTGTGTGTGTGTGTGTGTGAGAGAGAGAGAGACAGGTTCAAAGTCTCTGTGTTTATCTTGTATGGTGGGGGCAACTGGTGAGTCACACTGCATGACTGCGTGTCTTTTAGTTTCATATCAGACAGCACTTCCTCCAATTTCAGCTCCTGTTGAATGTCAGTGAGTCCAGTAGTTTCTGTAGAAGCAGCCATACGGACGTGAACCAGTCAGACTGCCCTGACGTGGCCCTGACGTGGCCCTGACGTGGCCCTGACGTGGCCCTGACGTGGCCCTGACGTGGCCCTGACGTGGCCCTGACGTGGCCCCGGCATTAGACACACCTCTAACCCCACAGAGCACATCATATATTTTAAACATGGTTCCTCTTTCACACAAATTCAACACTGTTCTCTGTCAAAGGTGTGACGGGAAAGATTTATTTTACAAACACACACCAATTATTACATCTCACCCTCAGACTGGATATAAAAGAGTTTGTATCTTCAGGTCTGTAAAATGGTTCCGATCCAGAAGTGTCTTCAGCTGCAATACCAGCGAGTGCCACTAGAGGTCGGCTCCAAAAAGCCTCCGGCTCCATAGACTCCCATTCAACTTCTCTCATCAAATCCAAAGTGAATAAAATGTGTCCATCAGTTATCTCGGTGTTGTTAGCTAAAGTCACTCCTTCTTCTTAGTTTTCTGGAGGTCCATCTGAAAATAATCCCTCATTCATTAGAAAAGAAGATTCAAGAAGACCTGTTTTTGGGGGCGTGTCTGTTTGATTGACAGGCCTGCGGTGTAGTCAGGTTACAGCTATCGGTGGGCGGGACGTAGTATCGTCAGGTTTCCGATCAGATCGGTCAGATCCACCGCTGGCTCCTCCCCCAGCTCGTCCAAATATGGTCACTTCCTGCTCCAAACCGCTCCGAACTAACAAGATGGTGACGGACAGAATCTGAACTGGAGGATTCATAACGTTCACAAACCAACGATGACATCACTGATGGTTGATGACATCTCTGATGGTTGATGACGTCACTGATTGATGATGACGTCACTGAGATTGAGGTACATTCAGGCAGCAGAGGAGTCCCTGTATTTATCTAATATGACGTTTGTATGTGGAAACTCTCACCTGTCTACAGGTATCTCTGGCTGTGGAGCTGTATGTCTCTTATCTGTGGTAATTATTGACACCAACCTGCCCACTGTTTGTTGTTTGTCATCTCTTCATGCTGTTCTTTTCTCTCTCTGCTCACCCCGAGCTGTCGAAGCAGATATCCACCCACCTCTGGTACAGTAAAAAAAAAAAAAAAAAAAAACGGAATAAAATTGAATTGAACCATGTTCAGGGTTTCAGTTCATTTCATGCCTTCAAAGGGGAAAACCAAGGAAGTGGTATTAAATGAAGTTAAGATCTTCTCAGCACATAAATGGGATGGAGGAGTCTGGAGTCACACAG
This sequence comes from Brachyistius frenatus, assembly GCF_029030835.1. Taxonomy (NCBI): domain Eukaryota; kingdom Metazoa; phylum Chordata; class Actinopteri; family Embiotocidae; genus Brachyistius; species Brachyistius frenatus. The sequence continues at coordinate 58,009 of NW_027211061.1, forward strand.
CTTTCCATTTCACTGAGCAGGTCATATTTTGACCATACAGAGTCATCAAGAACATAGTAGCAGAAGAAAGGGGAAGGTAACAGCACAAAATTACAAATCATGCAAATGTCACAGAAAACCACAACAATTTAAATACAAACACAGCCTCAATGCAGTTATCAATGATAGAGATAATTAAATAGATTGTATTTCTAAAGGGGAGATACAGCTTAAATATGACGGCACTGTTAACAAGACAGTAACTAATGGTAAAGGAAAGAAATCCTCCCTTTACCACCAATTTATAGTCACTGAAAGAGAAATTCAAATTCAAATTTAAAATCCAGGTTTTAACATCGACCAGGCAGCTCATTAACACATTTTCCGAGGCAGTGCCAGATTTCAGAGGTAAGTATATCTGGGTATCGTTGGCGTAGAGGTGAAAGGAAATTTCATCAGTGTGACATCAGGCAATACATTCACTGATGTCATACTGATCTCGTGAAAAGAAATCGCAGTTGTTACACAGACAATTACACAAATTTCTTGATTAATAACTATTTCTTAATTGTGGTGAAAATATTAGCAAACTGGAATCTAAACTAAAGCGAGGTTGTGCTTTTTTAAAGTCAAGTCAACGTAAACAGCAATTACAACGCATGTTCTGTAGATTTGTATAGAAGGCTTTGGTCATATATCGTTCATAGCCTGATTTATAGAACATTTTACAGAGTGCCCATACTGTTATGGCTGTTTACACTATATTCTGATTTATGGTTGTGATAAAAAAAAAAAAAAAAAAAGACAAATAAAAAAAAACTCTGTTAAAACCTTTGACTCCAATGTTTATATTTCCGTTTTAGAAATGTAGACAAATTAGCACAAATGTAATAAGATAATGCATCATTTGCATATTCATTTATAAAAACCCTTTGTCTTAATGTCAGTAGTCAACTGGGCCAGATTTCACAGTGATGACTATGAGTTAAAATCGTTACCCATTCTCTTGTACTGTTAAGATGATCTGTCATCATTTTAATTCAGAAAAATAAATTGTCTGTATTTTATATTTGCCTCAGTCCTTCATTTTGTGATGTACCATTGTACATTCTACATATGGGACACATATTTTTGAGACTGATATGGTTCTTTCAGATTTTTTGGACTAATATGATGGACCTAGACATACAATCCTACGATCAAAAATGTATTTGCATTGCCTATCATATTCATCTAGTTAAACATAAAATAGCAGTATGAGGTTAATGCTTCAGTTCAATGTCAATTGTTTACTTTATCAAAGTCAGGATGGTCCTCTGGAAAATAAAAAGCCCCCCCCCCCCCCCCCCCACCCCAGTGACAAGGTTCATTCATCATCTTTGTTTACATTCAATATTTCTTTATTAAACATAATGTCTTTATTCAGTAGACCTGATTCCCATTGAAGTGTGATTTATTAGTTTTATTTGTCCGTCGATTTGTCCAATTTTGCAGCTGTTGATATTTATCACAGCATTCCTATTCATGTGAATTATATACCGTCTTCATGCACGAAGTCATCCAAACATCAGCTGTCTCCCTCCAGCACCACCAGTGGTCCCTTTAAAGTGCTCCATGAAGCGGAGGTGTGGTGATGACCTTCGTGAGGGTCTTTGTGTGACCTGCTGTTTTTACTCCTGCTTTTGACTGAATGGTATCGAGTTCCAGTCCTTCACCCTCCAAAATAAGAGAACGGTGTCAGAGTGGATTCATCGGCTGCTCTGTTTGTGTATTAATGAGTCATCACAAAGGTCAGGTTGAATAGAAAGCGACATACTTATGTTTCAGTGTTATTCAAACCTGCACGGTGGCCTTCGGCCTGTTGTAAAGCCAGACACATCTTCTCCACACGTGATTTAAATAGTCAGAATTTAATGTGGTCATGTAGAAATGCAGAAATGATACACATCTTACACTAACTATCACTTTTTCTGGTTTCTAACATCACACGTTTGTGTGTTTAATGAGGTTCAATGTTTTTTACATTTCATAATGTTATTTACTACGTTCTAAAAGTCGACCTAAAACCAACCAGGACGGACGGACGGACTTGTATTTAGTGTTTTGCTTTCAGTCTTATTCTAGGAACTTTTTAATTGCGTCATTTCTTATTTCTATTCATGTCAACAATGTTCACACATTTAAAACTCTTCACATATTCTTTCACTTCTAAATCTAAAACCTTAAATCAGGTCATCTAATTTACTTTGGTGGTCATAAATCATAATAAAACACTACAATAATGACCTTTTCTTCATACATTTGCACTAGTTCATTGGTGTCTGAGCTAAAATATCTCCTAAATAATCTGGACTTTTTAATGCTTTTCAAAGCAAAAGTGTAAGATTGCACAACACTTAAGCTTTTCATCATAACATGTAACATTTATACCAAACCGAGCGGAGCACGTCTTTGGTTCCCACTCTACAAGTCTACACAGAACATTTATACAATAACCTCACGTATAAGAAAAGACCACCAAACCACACGTGCATGCTACATGCTAAAAACCCACGGAGCTTATCTGGGCTGCAGCAAAGTGGTGGTGTTGATGAGTGTTCAGTTAGACGTGTCTGAGCCTCCGGTACAAGACAGCCGCTGCACCTACGACCATGATGACGACCAGCGTGAGGACACCCACCGCGATGCTCAGACCCATCATGGACTCCGAGTCCCCGCCGGACACGCCTGCTCAAAACCAACACGCGTGTTCATAAGCAACATCATCCGTTCATCATCACGCAGATGAAACCTTCAGGCAATCATTGGAGACCTGATGAGCTCATCCAGTAATAACACACTTCACCATCATAGACACATATTTATGTTGATTGAATTCAACTTTTATATTCCACCTGGATTCAATTATTTTGTGAAGAAATACATGAATTAAGAATAAAACGTGGTCGTACCTTCCTCCTTCGATGTCAGTGCTGAAAGAAGGAGACGAAAAGAGAGAGTTAGTTCTGATTGATGATGCTCATTTCACCACCTCACATCAAACTAAAGCACTACCGAGATGTTTCCTGAAGCTTCTTCTAACTCTATTGATCTGCTGGAGCTGGATGTTCCTGCTGCATGTGCTGAGCTCAGAGTCTGGTGATACAGTGCAGGTAGTAGGTGGACACCGTCTGGTTCTGCTGCTCCACAAACCTGAAGGCCGGGAAGGAGAAGCGGGCGTGGTGACTGTTCCCGTTCTCATGCATAGTGGTCATCTGGTCCTTGAAGCACCTGTTGGACATCAAGAACATGTCGAGACACAACAGACCGCGGTGGTCTCTTCAGAATCAGATCCAAGGACTTACGAGACAAACAGGTTGAAGAAGGTGGAGTTGGTGGGGTGAGGAGAGATGGAGGCGCAGCATCTGTCCATGAGGACCCGGTACCTGGTGGGGACAGACGACACATCAGCAGCTGGACAACTTTCTTTTGTGAGACTCCTGCTTGGAGGACGTGGTGGCCAGAGGGAGCTCTTACTGATCGATCAGGTTGGCTGCTTGGACCTGGACGTAGATGTCGGTGCTCAGCTCCAGGCCCAGCGTCGGGATGACCAGCGGAGTGGTGAAGTTGACATCCTGTCCACAGAGAGGTGCAGTCGCTTATCATTTCACTTTGTATGGCCTGTGATGTCGTCTTTTTCTGGGCTTTCAGCCAGAACTGGCTTGATTTTAAACAAAAGTATATTATAAGTATAGACGAGCATGAAATAAACAAATCTGATTTTGGCACTTATTGTTTTATATTTCACAAAATACCAACAAATCCCAGTTTTAAAGAATCCAAGCCGTGTTTGACTTTAAATGAAAGCTGTCCTGTCTGAACTTACACTGAAGAGCTCCATGCTCAGAGTACTGATGAAGCTTCCATTGTTGTCCCTCACTGCAACGGAAGATGCTGACCTGAATAGGGCGAAGTGTGGTGTCAGAAACTGGCAGGACTCGGACGGATGACACCCGTCACTGGATTCTACATGTCGCTCAACACCAGGTTACGTTCACAGCCTGAAAATCCTGCTTTCCTTTCTCAGAGGCAGCGAGGAAGTTCGATGTGTTTTAACAAAGGCAAGTAACTTATGGTGTGTTCGGACCAAACGCAGAGCACAGAGTGATTACAAACAAAGTTAACGTAAAGACACAAATATCCACAAATTCAACTCAGACGCGAATTCACGTCTGTGAGTTGAAAATATTTAACTTGAGTACCGCGTGGCGGAAATTCACTTTGTTTGGTCTGAAGCAACATTAGTGACCACAACAGTGAGACTTAAAAGGGTTGTTGACGACGTTTTCTCTCATGCAGTTTCTTTACGTTTTACGTCACTATCACAATTGAACCTGCTTTGAAACTTTTAAACAGGAACAAAGGAAACCACAAATCTGTCGGACTTTTAATGGGACAAATTTTCAAACTGAACTACTCCTTTCTAAAACACTGCTGCTGCTGGATACTCACCATCCCGGCGGTCACAGAAACTCTCACTCTCCCCATGAAACAACATGTCCAGGCATGAAGGCAGCAAACATGTCACACTAGTTATTAAAGGAGTACAAGCAGAGATCTTACACGTCCACCTGGGTGTTGTTGATGAGATGCTCCAGAGGGTAAGTACAGGAATAATCATATTTGAGCTCAGCATTATAGGTGACGACTCCTGTAGTTGGATCATGGGAGTGCACCACACCACTGATATTAACCGTCTGGATGTTGGAGAAGTCGGCAAAGATCCCTGTGCCGGCTGCACTGGTGGTCTGGAGGCAACTTTGACCGTAGAGTCAAGCTCAGAGAACAGAGAGAGGATGCTTCGAGACAACATTTGGATCCTCTGACGTCTACTAACCAGGAAGACGCTGCCGCAGGCGCTGGTCGTGTTGAGGGGGAAGGTGAACCTGAGGACAGGCGGGGTGAAGGATTCATCCACGCTGCCTTTACACTCCGGCTCGGCAAACATGTGGTTGAGGATGAGCAGAGACTCGTTGTAGCCGGTGTAGATGACAGGACAGATTAGGATGGCCAGGCTAACGGAGGCTGTGTCACATTCAACAGAGATGTCGGTGTATTCTGTAAGAGACGGAGAGGTGCGTTAGAAAGCTTGTTTTGCATTCCTTTAGAAGTCAAAATGAAATAATAGTGTAGCAGGTGTGTGCTACCGGGGTTCCTCCTGGACACAGATGACTCGCTCAGTCACACCGTTCATGTATAAATGCTTTTTATTCACCCCTGACCCCCACACCAATGTCTCTGGGCCGACGCTCTCCTGCCCTGCCTCCGAGCGTCCGTCCCGTCTCTGTCGTCTTCTTCTTCTTCTTCTCCAGGTCCTGCTCACTTATAAGAGAGACAAAATTATCCTAATTTATTTCAGCTGGGACCCTTGTCCTTCTCCCGGCCATTCCCTGAGCCCCCCCCCCCCCACCACCACCACCACCACCACCACCACCCTCTACCCTCTGCAGCTGAATTAAACCACGGAGGAGAACATGAAAACTGAGAAGTAACATAAACACATTGAAAAAAGCCGAAGCGCGAACACCGTACCTGGATGTCGAAAGTCACTTTGGCACATTAGCTGACCGCTCTTGGCTACCATGCATGCCAAGAAGAGGAAACAGAAGGTTCATGTTTGCCTTCCTCGGTGTGGACATACCTGGAAAAGCAAAAGACAGGAATGCATCAAAGAGACTTTTTTGGATGTTGTAGTTGACACCCGACTCGGCAACCACCTGATGGCCGTCGTCCAGTCATTTTAAACACAAGACGTCAATTCACATTTCATCAAAACCTTCATCTTTTCCTAACCTGAAACACACTGTAGCATAACAGGAAGAACAATTCAGTAATATATAGTACAGCATTTTTGGGGGGAACAGTGTTGTGGTGACACAAAGCTACAGTCTCCAGCTTCTTGTTTTGTGTCAGTGACGCCACCTGTGAGGGCGCATTAGGCTGCAGCTGTTTGTGTTGTCAAGGTGGAGGATGTCATCCATTGTTTGCTTTCCCAAGCAGTCATTTTACAACCCAGTTTCCAAAACAATACTGACGCTGTGAAAAATGTAAATAAAAACAAAATGCAATGATTTACAAATCACATAACCCCATATTTAATTAAATTAGACCAAAGACAACATATCAAATGTTGAAACTTCACCACTATGGGAAAATCTGTTCGGAAAAATAGTGCAACAATCTAAGAATAATGTTCCTCAACGTAAAACTACAAAGAATTAGTGGATTTCATCGTCTACGGTTCATAATATCATTAAAAGATTCAGAGAATCTGGAGAAATCTCTGAACACAAGGGACAAGGCTGGAAACCAATATTGGATGGTGGTGATCTTCGGGCCCTCAGGCAGCACTGCATTAAAAACACACTATTCTGGAGTGGAAATCACTGCATGGGCTCAGGAACACTTGTGAAAACCATCGTCTGTGAACACAGTTCATCGCTGCGTCCACAAATGATGTTAAAACTCTCCAAACAAGAAACCAGATAGAAACATGATCCAGAAACACCGCCGCCTTCTCTGGACCGAGATCATTGAAGATGGACTGAGGTGAAGTGGACAACTGTCCTGAGGTCTGATGGATCACAATTTTAAGGTATTTTTTATGGGAATCATAGACACCGCGTCCTTCAGGCTAAAGAGGAGAGGGACCAGCCAGCTTGTTATCAGCTCAGTTCTAAAGCCAGCATCTGTGATGGTACAGGATGCATTAGTGCACATGGCATGGGCAGCTTGAACATCTGGAAGGAAGCATTAATGCTGAATGATATATTCAGGTTTTGGAGCAACATATGCTGCCATCCAGACAACGTCTCTTTCAGGGAAGGTCTTGTTTATTTCAGCAGAACAACGTCCAACCACATTCTGCACGTATTCCAACAGCATGGTTCTCTAGTAGAAGAGTCCGCTGATAAACTGGCCTCCTGCAGTCCAGACCTGTCAATCATTGAAAACATCTGGAGCATCAGGACATGAACAATACAACAAAGGAGTCCCTGAACTGTTGAGCAGCTGAAATCCTCTATCAGGCCAGAATGGGACCACATTTCACTTTCAAAACTCCAGAAACTGGTCTCCTCAGTTCCCAAAGGTTTCCAGAGTGTTGTTAAAAGAAGAGGTGATGCAGCTCAGTGGTGAACATGATCCTGGAACAACTTTATAGAGACGTGTTGCTGCATCAGATTCAACATAAGTGTATGTTTTTCATAAAACAATAACATTTCTTCGTTTTAACATTTGAGATGTTGCCTTTGGTCTATTTTCAATTAAATATGGGTTTACATGATTTCCACATCATTACATTCTGTTTTTAATTTAGATTTTCCACAGCAGGGATGCTGCTACTCGTCATGTAGCACATTATCTATGCAAACTAATGAATTAAGCATTAAAGGAGTCGTTAATTCCTACCTCCTGACATAAAGCAGGTGTGGAAAAATTCTCCACCTACATATTATTTTTCACCCTGTCGATGTGACCTGTTCTCACATTTCATCCCACCTACAACAAGTCTGTAAATATTTCGGAAAAGTGTACTTTTGGAGGAAGAGCTCAGATCTGCATCCTGAATCACTTTAAAAACATTCTTAGCTCAGGGTGTGATGAAGTGTCGCCATATTAATCCCAATAAATGTCAGACATGTCAATGCTTCTGTTTACATAAAGGAAAACGTGAGAAGACACACGGAGAGATCCGACCCTCAATTTCTGTTGTTGAAGATAATGGCAGGGTGTAGCTCAGTGAATGACAATCGAACATCAGTGACCTTTCTAGTACATTCATCTGAATAATGGCCGGTGTCCTGCTCCGCTGTGGCTCCAGGAGGACGCCGTCACCGTAGGTTGTGTAAAGTACTGTAATCAGGGCATGTTGGCACTTCAGCGCTCACCTTCACCTCACTGCACTGGTGCAATGACAATAAACAGAAATGTACAAGATCTGAAGTGGGCCACATAACTGGTTCATATATCAGCTGCTCAGAGGGGAAAGAAACACGGATCTTCTTCAGCCGAATCCACTGGATAAACCCCTTGTTTCATTTTAATAAATGTTCAAATGATCAAATATGTCACCTGAAATAAAAGATAAAAGAAAAGTCCAAAAGCTGCAAAAACATTTGTGTATCAGAACATCATTTTTATCTTTTTTCCGATCAGTAATCATCTCACAACTATTTAATTATCCAATGTATAAAAATGGCTGAGAATTATGATGACTGTGCTCTTTTTATAATACGATAACATGATGTATGTACATGCATTCTTCTTGTGTACTACTTTCTAAACATGAATTTTTAAACCCACCTGGGAAACATACACCTCATACAAGAATAAAGACGTCTTCAAGGGAGAATATTCACTGTAAAAAGTGTAACGAGATTGTCATTAATATTGATAGATCATGTCATATGTCAAGTTAATACAAAAGAAAAAAGGGCAGCTTAATTTCCGCATCCTAAAATGACTTCTTAACGTGAATGAAGTTGAAGTTTTAATTTAATTATTGTCTCTAATTCTGAGTAAACCATTTCCTCTGAGAGGTTGAGCTGTTCACACGGGTCGTCTATAATATTACTAATATAATATTAGTGTCTTAATAACAATTGTTCGCAGCTGTGGGTGATTGTGGGACTTCTTCTCCCTGAGTTTCATCTGTCAGGCAACATAACCGACGAGTGGAGGAACGCTCTGTGACCTCTGATGCATTTTGTTTATCTACATAAATGTTCCTCTAAAACAGAGCAGAAGATACTCGGTGAGGTGCTGAAGTGTTCACAGTGAGGATAGAAACACAACATGAACCGTGTCAAGAACAATAAATAGCTTTTTCATTTGTACATTATTAATGGAGCAATTTACATTTTTATTTTATTTTCCGTGTGTGCGTGTTGAATAACCTCATGGTCGCCCCCTACTTGTAACTGACTGACATGTCAGCTTTCAGAGCAGACTCATACTGTATGTTTAGAAATATGACACCAAGTTTTAATCACATGTCAAAGTGCAATATTTGCAACATGCACAATTGTACACACTTTAAACATTTCAGGAGTAGATCATCGATGGCATTTTAAGAACACACGTCGGGGATGTTACAAACAGTTACGGGTGTTCATGTACAAATTCAACTTAAACACCTTTATTCCTACCACATCGCATACAATTTTTAAATACGTATTATTGTCATTAGATCAGATCTATGGAATGATTATCAACAAGACTACCTTCTAATATGTAACAATATTAATAAAGATTTATTCAAATTTTTATGTCTTGATAGTTTTAAAATTTAGATTTTATGTCAAAATCAACATTGAAGCCTGAGCTGCTCTGTTAGCTCACTAAATCATTGAAACTCATTTATACAGTGGAGTTTCTTTCATTCTCTGAAGTTACATTTCAATTCAAATGTTTTTAATTTAGTAATTGTGAGTTTCACCAGCATATTAAACACTCTTTTTTTGTCTTTTTTCATGATAATGTGCTGCGAGCCCTGTAACTGATCCTGTACCCTGCAAAGACGTCGGTATAGTTGAGGTATTGACTGAAGTTTTTCATGTCCCCGCTGTGTGGGTTGAAACTTTGAGGCCTGGTGGCTGAAACACAAACACAGAACAACATAGAAAAGTCCTACTTTACTTCTACACTGCTGCACACTGTCAGACCGCGTGACTCTCATCTAAATCAGCACTTTTCTTCTCGTAAAACGACTACATTCACAAACATCCCGCCACGATTGACCCCGCCCCCCCACAGGTGGGCTGTGGAGGCGGGGCTTCCGTGCTCAGTTGAAGGCTGGGTTTCGGACTCCGGACAGGCTGCTGACGGGAGCGCTCTTTCCTTTGAGCAGCGTGAGGGAGAAGATGAAGAAGCAGACGCTCATGACGCCCAGGACGATGACGCCGGAGATGAGCGCGCTCGTCACCGTGTTCATGTGAAACACTGGAGCCTTCAGATGGGCTGCAGGAGCACAGACACAGAAACTGTTGGAACCACTCATACTCCCACAGCAATGTACAATACGTTCTCTTAAATTCAGGAAAAATGAACACAAAGTCCTCCACACGGAAACAGCGGCGAGTTACACACCAAGAAAAATGAAACACGATTTAATGTCATACTGAGATGGTTTGAGCGTTTGCCGGCTGTCGCTCAACTTCAGTTTCCTTCTCTGTGATCACGTCTGGGAACTCGGCTCGTATCAGTGTTTGAACACCACTCTGAAGGGCGGACCAATCAGAGAGCAGTGTCGGTGGTTGACCGCATTTGTCCTGCCCCTCCTTCACTGTGATTGGACGGCTGGTGACAGCGACGAGCGCATTGCGGATATTTTTCAACTGTCAACGACCAGAAAGAAATCTCCGCACGTCGGGTTCAGCACCTCGTCAAGCTGCTGGAGTTCATTTCAACAATTTAAAAAATATGCTGAACTCAGGAAAAAACACTTTGGTTAGGTAGGTAGCTGCAGCGGGGGCAGAGTATCGACCGGGTTCGGCGTGAGCTGATTGGTTAGAATTGACCGGCGGTCTACGGCCAGCGGACGGGACGACTGCAGACGGTTCTCTGTGGAGCGTGAACAGAACCAGATTTTCACGGGGTGGCCAGAGAGAAATACACTTTAAATTGTGTGCACGAATTACTAAATCGAAGCCACTACAAACTAAATCATGCACACGTTTTAATTTATTTGTGCACACAAAATAATAAATTGTGGACACGTTTTAATTTAACTTAAGACAGCTGTAATTCAAGAGATGCAAAGGATTGTTGTTATTAAAAGACAATAAAGATGATATTGAGAGCTTGTGGATTACATCGTTGGCAACATGCTAACTTTGAGGATGTTATCGACTTTATAGTCGGTCAGCTGACATTTGAAGCAGGTTCAGTGACCTTCAGTGACCTTCATGCTGAGAGGAGAAACACTGTTTGCTGTACTGTCTCTATACTGTATGAACTAAACTTGTGTGCACAAATTAATTAGAACGATTGAATTAAAACGTGGAAACGAAATGCTATTTCGTGCACAAAACTTAATTATTCGTGGCCATGATTTAGTTATTCATACACGCGATTAATTTTTTTAATCTCCCCATAAGTTTGGCTACACTTGTGTTTGACAGCAGAAAATGATTGAAGCATCCAAAGCAGCAGGAATCAAACGGCATCTACATCCAACAGCCAGAGGAGAGGAACATTTCTCTCGCTCATAATGTTCTGGACTGGAATCAGTTTCTTTTGTTCTCTCCTCCTGTGAACAATTGGGTTTTTTTCAACCATCATTTTGTGTCATGAAGCAAAATAAGTAAGAAAAGTCTGACCGAGTGAACAAGTGCAGTTAACATACTGTAAATTGCAATATAAAAGTGGATTAGAGTATATTATGGTCTGTACAGTTTTACACAGTTCATCTAATGCCACATTTAAAAGTGAGGACAGAGTGTGATGGCTCACCCAGCTGAGAGTTGTTGGTTGGAGTTTCATCTGTGGAAAAAATTAAAAATGTAAGGGTAACACCATCACGTATTCAGGAGAGCGTCTTCATTTCATGAGACGCCACGATGCCTTTAGACTATCCAGGTCACTCTGAGGAGTCCTCTCCATCAGGGTCTAACCTGAACTCTGACACCATCCAGCACTATATAATAAATCCAGTCTGAGGAACAGGCAGTTACAGACAGTCAGAAATTACAGCAAAGAAGAACTGTTCAAAATGAATCACTGTGCATGTTATAGTGTTTGATGTCGGGATGAATGTTGGTTCAGAGAGGAACTGTGTTTTCTGCATGATATCAGGTGGAAGAGGTTTGGAGGAAGAGTGAAACCAAACAGTACCGCTGCGCGTGATGATCGGCCCGGCGGTCAGCACGGCGTTTCCAGACGCAGCGTTGGACTCCTCCCCCTCCGAGACGTCCCGCTTCTTCCTGCTGCCGCAGATCTGAGAGACACCGCAAGTTAACACGACTGTTCTCAGTTATAGACTCTGTAAGGTGTGAATATTTAATGATTATGATGAACAAGGAGACATGGGCGTCCTCCAGGAAGGAGTCCTGACTGAAGGGAGTCACAGCCTGATGTTTCATCCAGCTGCTCTTCAACACTTTCATTAATTACTGTAAAGTTGAGGTAGACACATTTTATGAGGCAGGAATGTGTGTACTTGATAAATATTCAGTATTTTATTAAAACACCTCAAGATTATTTATTTACCCGGTACTCCAAAAATATGACTCCTCATTGAAAGTTAATCAATGAAGAGATCCATCATGATGAAATGATTTCCATTAAGTTAAATAAAAAGACAAAACTGATTTTGTGAGGACTTGAAGCTGATTATCAGTTGTAGAAGAATTAAAAGTAAAAGTATCAGAACAAAAGTGTAAAATACCCATTTACTACTAAAGGTTCTTCGTACTGCAGTAGAAATACACACGTATTAAGAGAAGAACAAATACTTATGCAGAATGATGCAGAATTTAAATGTTATATACTATAATGTGTAATTTTCATCACTGTTGCGTTTAAGGAAACTACACAAGATACTAAAAGAGATACTAAACGAGAAACTAAATGAGAAACTACACGAGATACTAAACGAGATACTAAATGAGAATCTATGAGATACTAAACAAGATACTAAATGAGAAACTACATGAGATACTAAATGAGAAACTACATGAGATACTAAACGATAAACTAAGAGCGATACTAAACGAGATACTAAACGAGAAACTACATGAGAAACTACACGAGAAACTACACAAGATACTAAACGAGATAGTAAATGAGAAACTACATGAAATACTAAACGAGATACTAAACGAGAAACTACATGAGAAACTACACGAGAAACTACACAAGATACTAAACGAGATAGTAAATGAGAAACTAAATGAGAAACTACACGAGATACTAAACGAGATACTAAATGAGAAACTATGAGATACTAAACAAGATACTAAACGAGAAACTACATGAGATACTAAATGAGAAACTACACGAGATACTAAACGATAAACTAAGAGCGATACTGAACGAGATACTAAACGAGAAACTACATGAGAAACTACACGAGAAACTACACAAGATACTAAACGAGATAGTAAATGAGAAACTAAATGAGAAACTACATGAAATACTAAACGAGGTACTAAACGAGATACTAAACGAGATACTAAACGAGAAACTACATGAGATACTAAATGAGAAACTACAGGAGATACTAAACGAGAAACTAAATGAGATAGTACACGAGATACTAAACAAGATACTAAACGAGAAACTACACAAGATACTAAAAGAGATACTAAACGAGATACTAAATGAGAAACTACATGAGATACTAAACGAGATACTAAATGAGATACTAAATGAGAGACTAAACGAGAAACTAAATGGGATACTAAATGAGAAACTAAGCGAGATACTAAATGAGATACTAAATGAGGTACTAAATGAGATACTAAATGAGATAATAAACGAGGTACTAAACGAGATACTAAATGAGATACTAAACGGGGTATTAAACGAGATGCTAAATGAGATACTAAACGAGGTACTAAACGAGATACTAAACAAGAGACTAAATGAGATACTAAACGAGGTACTAAATGAGAAACTACACGAGATACTAAACGAGATACTAAACAATATACTAAATGAGATACTAAACGAGATGCTAAACAAGATACTAAACGAGATACCAAACAAGATACTAAATGAGAGACTAAAAGAGAAACTAAATGGGATACTAAATGAGAAACTAAGCGAGATACTAAATGAGATACTAAACGAGGTACTAAACGAGATACTAAATGAGAGACTAAACGAGGTACTAAACGAGATACTAAACGAGAGACTAAACGAGATACTAAACGAGGTACTAAACGAGAGACTAAACGAGGTACTAAACAAGATACTAAACGAGGTACTAAACGAGATACTAAATGAGAGACTAAACGAGGTACTAAACGAGATACTAAATGAGAGACTGAACGAGGTACTAAACGAGATACTAAACGAGAGACTAAATGAGATACTAAACGAGGTACTAAACGAGATACTAAAGGAGATACGACGACTTGATGAATATAACAGGCTGATGAGCCTCAGATTGGATTTGGAGTTAGTTCCACATCATTTTTATTAAAAATCCCCTCAGGCCAGTTTGATGAATGTTTACATGAACACTTATTACTATGCAGCTGCTTTAGATGGAAATCAGCTGATAGTTATAAAATACATCATATATATAACTCTATGATCATGTGTTTATTTAACTAGTAATTATAATTAAGTAAATTTAGTGAAGTCAAAAGTACTGTATTTACTTTTAATATGAAGTGCAGTAAATTAAGTTATGAAAATGTGATATATGTATATGAAGTATAAGTACCTCAGAATATCAGTTAAGAACAGCACTTGTACGTGTAAATGTACTTTACACGTACAAGTGCTTTCACCATCACCACTTTGCTAAATATATACATATATGTATACATATATAACTATATATATATATATATATACTTCAAATATTTTATTTTATACCATATTTATTTTTTTCATGTATATTTATACTATACTCTACTGTATGGTATAAGTACCCACATCACTCATAAAGTAATCCATATCACTGATGCTCAATTTCTGTGCAATATACAATATATGCTGGAAATATATCACTGACGTGCAATAATTACCTGTTTTTGTTTACATTACTCTGCATATCAAGGTGTATTTATTTATTTTGTGTGTACAGCTCGTGTGGGTATTTACACTTTTTTTTTTTTTTAAATGTCTTTTTTATTCTACTCTTTTTAACTGCATGCGTATTTGTAATTGTGTCTCTCTGTGTACTTTTCTTTTTCCGACCTGTATTCTTAATCTGTTGTGAACTAAATTTCTCCACTGCAGGATTAATAAAGTCTGATCTTACTTTGTGTGTGATGATGTGTTTTATTGACGGTCTGAAAGTTGAGCAGGTGAATCCGAGTTAAATTGTGAGTGTCTTTATGAATTGAGGCCGTAGATGTGTTTTAGAGATCCTGACTACATGTAGAGTTGGTCATGTGTGTAATTATCTCACTGGCATGAGCATCGGACAGTCGTCGGCTCGGCACAGCTTGGTGACGCAGTGCAGGAACACCGTGGACATCTTCTGGTTCTTGTGCTTCACAAAGCGGAACACCTCGAAGGCGAAGCGACCCATCTGGCTCTTCCCGTTCTCAAAGACGCTGGTCTGAGGGTCTTTTTCACAGCTGGCTCCGGAAAGGAACAACGACATTATTAGACAGTAGACAGGAGAAGCAGAGAAACACCAACACAGTCACAGGTGTTTCTTTAAAGGGCAGTCACCTGAAGAAGAGGTCATAGCGGAGGTCGTCGTTGGGGTTTCCGGACGGCGTAGTGTAACAGTAGTCCATGAGAACGTTCCATCTGTTCAACGGGAGACAGGATTAAATCCACAGCTCCGGTGCTGACGTGAACGCTTCATGTGATGCTCCGACTCTTCTCTCCGTGAAGGTAAGAAGAAGACGGACGCCATGTTTGTGCTTTCATCAAATACAACTATGAAATCACAACCTCATCCACCAGACATGACCTATGTGGACGCTACTAATATTATGGTTTTTGTTGTCATATGGCTAGCCTGACATTTATGACACAATAGTTCAACAACAACAATAAATACAGCAAGTTTTATAAAAGAAAACAACTTGTTCTGTAAATAGCTGTCTTACTTATCAAAAACATTGATCTGAAGCTCAATTCCTGGGCTGTTCGTTAAATAGTTTTCTAATAAATGTAGAAAAAAGTATCAACGCATATCAATTTCAGGCTTAAATGAACAACTTCAGGCTAGTCATGGTTCTAAACACCGCTCACTTCCTGGTTAAGCCCCGCCCCATCCGAGTACGGATATGGATACAGATCATTTAGATGGTTTAACAGATACCGATAAGGCTGTACTTGCTCGTCCCTAGCTAATATTAATCTATTTTTTTTATAATTACTTCTCTGACGACAAGTATATATCCATACACATATTACAGCACAGTGTGGACGGTGTTTCAGACGAGGTCAGGGAAACATAATTGTTTTGTTTAAATGTAAATGTCTTAAACCTAAACTACTTTGAATTTGTTGAATATTTAAAGATCCGTCCGTCTGAATTTTTTTTTATTTTTTTTATTATGAACTGATTTGCATGTTTTGGCTTTGTGTAGTGATGCAGTGGACATTATGTCGGATGTTTGGAAGATAATTTGGTTCAGTATGGAGCTCACGAGATACACGAGAAGAAGTTGATGCAATTGTTTTTAAAGAGGACGAAGTAATTGAACATGAATGTGGAAGGGTTGGGACATGATTTTCTAATAGTCATTATGATTCAAAATTTGATTAGTATCTGCGACTATCATTTTTCCTTATTCCCAATTTTTACCGGCGCCTGGTTATCATGCGTTACTCCCGTCAGAAGGTGGCGCTACTGTGCCTAAAACTTCAAATAGTTACGTGCGAATTTCAAATAGTACTTTTGTTTAAAACGTCCACCCCTCGCATGTGGAAATAACACTTTGGTCACTAATGATTATTCAAAGCAGAGCTTTCTCTCGCAACATGAACTTCACTGCAGCTTCAACTGTCAGCTGACCGACTATAAAGTCGATAACAACCTCAAAGTTAGGTTAGCATGTTGTCAATGATATAATCCACAAGCTCTCAACATCGATATTGTCTTTCAGTAACAATAATGTTTTGCATCCCTTCATTACAGTGGAGTTGTTAGTCAGACAAGCTGTGGAGCCGATCCTCCAACAACTCGGCAGGAGACAAACAATTAGATGCTAATTTTATTTGATTCATTGTTTTTTTAAAGTTTTGCAAGAGGTGACAATATTGTTTCATCACACATAGGGACAAGTGAGTACACCATTATCTGTATGTGTTAAACTAACTAAATGATCTGTATCTGCATGCGCACTCAAAGGGGCGGGGCTTAATCTGGAAGTGGGCGGGGACCACCCTGAAGTTGGTCATTTAGGCCTGAAATACGATGAAATAACCTATGTTGTGATTTGGTATATATGTATATATATATATATATATATATACATATATATTTTACTTTATAGATCGTTAGGCTGGTAGTATTATTTTATTAAATAAACTGATGGTGTGAAGCTGTGTGATTTATTTATTGAAATATGCATTCAGCCTGAAACTATATCATCACTGAGATCGGCCAGCTGAGTGAAGCTATTTTAACGAGGAGCGAGCCGATGGAGAACAAGAAAAAAACAACCGGTGGAAGCAGAAAACAGATCAGGAGCTGAAACCTGCAACTCGTCCGGTAAGAGAAAAGTTCTCAGAGTAACTCGGCTGAAGATATTTTACACAACTCTGATTGAAACGAGCCGATGGTAGAAAGGAACCAGGAGAGTGGCGGGTTGTTGTTTATTCATGTGGACGCTGACAGAACGTATGTCAAGCTGCAGCTGTTTGTGTAAACGAGGAGGCGGGGCTTTGTGTGTAGATGTGTGCACACAGCTAGTGTCTGTTAGACGCCTTCGTCAACACGGACATTGACACAATTACTCGGATGATACTCGTACTCGTCTAAAGTACGTTATCCATACCGGATACTCGTTTCATCCCTACTTACACAGTCCCTCCAGGAAATCATGACCTGGATGTCGTTTTAAATGTGATTTAAAGCATGTAAAGCTCTTATTCTGACAGCAGATGTATTCTTTGTTTTTATATTCCAGTCACAGACGGTCTGTTCTGGAAAGATATGCCACTTTAGATTCTTTTTATCACTTTGAGCCCCAAAACAGTAAGAAAAACACATTACAGGTCAAATAGTGCAGCAGGATTATTATCACAGGAAGTCACCACATTACTCTAGCAGTGCTAAAAAAAAATGTATATTTCTTTCTTCGACCTGCAATTTTTTGTAATTCCCGCAATTTTACCACAAATAAAAAACAATTAATTTTTGTAAATCTGCTGCAAAATAAAAAATTCTGATCACATAGTTTTTGTGTCGTTGTTGAGTCTTATAGCGAGTGCGGACATGAGATGTTGTATTGGACTTCATAGTGTCTGTTACATCCAGCTGTGTGTAAAACCTCCGTCGGTCTACAGCCTAAAACGTTACATTACAATTGTTGCTGCCTACGTTCTTCTCTGTTGTTCTGCATCGCGATCACATGACTTCACATGACTTCACATGACATCCGTCTCAGACATCAACACAGTGCGCTTCAGATTGAGGCAGCACAACCACATGGTCAGCTTTAAAGAAAGATCATTACAGTAGGCAACAAAAAGACTTAAAGAAACATCCAAGTTGGCGTGAAGTTAGCAGCGTGTGAAGCTGACCTGTTGACTGAACGTCTACATGCTGACTGACCTCTTGTCCAGGTTGGAGGCTCTGACGGCGGCAAAGACGCGTGTCTTCAGGGTGAGTCCGGCCATTGGGATGGACAGCTGCTGGATGTACGAGGAGTCCTGCACAGAAACATTTCATCACATTTGTTCAGTTTCACTCCCTTCACATGTATCTCCTGTTTTCCATTTACCAGTCGGGTGAATTTAGCCGAAGATTTGAAATGAATTGAGGGTAGATTTAGCATCATTTTCCGCAATTACCGGATTAAAGGTAATTTGCTGCCTACTTCAGCTACATAAAAGGACATCTGAGACTCTGGTATCATTGCTACATCATACATGGATCATCATTCTCAGAAATTGATGCAATTAAAGGTATAAAAGGTGCAGATTAACATGAGCTGCAGAGCCTCTGATGCTCTTTGATGATCGGCGGTGCAGCTGAAGAACAGAATCAGGTTTGATTGACAGGAACTTACATTGTAAAGCAGCAGGTTCAGCGTGCTGATGAAGGTACCGTTGCTCTCCTTCACCGAGATCGCAGCCGCCGACCTTCAAACCAGAGCAAATAAAACCGATCAAAGCTGCTCTCAACATTTTTATAAAAAACTTTCCATTTTTATCTGATTATAGTTGGAAAATTATTTTGGTTTACGAGTATTCACAACATTAATAATGAAGAGCAGCAGCTTTATTCAGTCAGTCTGAGCACTTATTACAATCTTCAGCTTTAAATCCTGATTTTAAAACAAATCCCTACTTTCATGACAAGATGTGCAGGTTTGAATTCAGGCTTTCTCTGTCCATCAGATCCTTTAAACAGCTGTCAGATGCAGGAGGCGACATGAAACGTCATGGAAAAAAGTTTACAGCTCAAAAACCTTTGTGAAGCCGAGCATGAAACATGTATGTTCAACTCTCAGGTTGCATTTTGTGTTTGTGTGTCTGAATACATTAATTATGCAAAATATATAAATAAAAGCAACAGAAATTCAGTACTAGTGTGTTATGTAATGATGTATTCTAGGTACTTCTTTTATGTTGTTCACACAGTTCGAACAATAATTATTATAACATGACGTAATTAAAAAACTACAAAATGGCCATACAGATGAATTAGAAAACTCAACACAAACTGAAAAGATTGAATTTGACCGTTTCTGTTGCAGTGTTAGTGTCTTCTGCAGTTTGTTCATCTACTGTATTTAAATTTCCAAAGTGTCTCCTGACCTCTCATCACATTGTTGAACAGACCATCGTAAGACTTTAACATCTTGGACCACTAACAATTAATCAATATTATACGAGAGGGTAAAGCAAGCGCCGCGGTCCGGACCGCATCACCGTGGTGACAATAATCACATTAAAACAGCCTCCAGTGTAATACTGAGATTATACAACAAGTTACCAACTAAATAAAACATGTCATCTAAATGTGTTCATATTGAGGAACAATTCCCTCTCAAAATATAAAACTTTTTGTTAGTGCGATCTCCGTTTCCATGGCAACACGGGGTACAAATAACAACTGAAAAACAATCAGCCGCATCAGTAGACTCTGATGTAACTTACGCAACGTTTACTGCTCCAGGAAGTAGTCGGACCCTTAGCAACCACCTAGCAACAGAGAGGATTTCTAGTCTCCAACTGAATAAATACAGAACATAGAAACACTAAACTGATCACCTAGTTCAGTCTGGTTGGAACAAAGATATCTGATGAACAAAGATATCTGATGATCAAAGATATCTGATGAACAAAGATATCTGAAGAACAAAGATATCTGATGAACAAAGATATCTGATGAACAAAGATATCTGATGAACAAAGATACCTGAAGAACAAAGATATCTGATGAGCAAAGTTATCTGATGAACAAAGATAATCTGATGAACAAAGCTATCTGATGAACAAAGATATCTGAAGAACAAAGATATCTGATGAACAAAGATACCTGAAGAACAAAGATATCTGATGAGCAAAGATATCTGATGAACAAAGATATCTGATGAGCAAAGATATCTGAAGAACAAAGATATCTGATGAACAAAGATATCTGATGAACAAAGATATCTGATGAACAAAGATATCTGATGAACAAAGATATCTGAAGAACAAAGATATCTGATGAGCAAAGATACCTGAAGAACAAAGATATCTGATGAGCAAAGATATCTGAAGAACAAAGATATCTGATGAACAAAGATAATCTGATGAACAAAGATATCTGATGAACAAAGATATCTGATGAACAAAGATATCTGATGAGCAAAGATATCCGATGAACAAAGATATCCGATGAACAAAGATATCCGATGAACAAAGATATCCGATGAACAAAGATATCTGATGAACAAAGATACCTGATGAACAAAGATATTTGATGAATAAAGATATCTGATGAACAAAGATATCTGATGAACAAAGATACCTGATGAACAAAGATATTTGATGAATAAAGATATCTGATGAACAAAGATATCTGATGAACAAAGATATCTGAAGAACAAAGATATCTGATGAACAAAGATATCTGATGAACAGAGATATCTGATGAACAAAGATATCTGATGAACAAAGATATCTGATGAACAAAGATACCTGAAGAACAAAGATATCTGATGAGCAAAGATATCTGATGAACAAAGATATCTGATGAGCAAAGATATCTGATGAACAAAGATATCCGATGAACAAAGATATCCGATGAACAAAGATATCCGATGAACAAAGATATCCGATAAACAAAGATATCCGATGAACAAAGATATCCGATGAACAAAGATATCCGATGAACAAAGATACCCGATGAACAAAGATACCCGATGAACAAAGATACCCGATGAACAAAGATACTGATGAACAAAGATATCTGATGAACAAAGATATCTGATGAACAAAGATATCTGATGAACAAAGATATTTGATGAATAAAGATATCTGATGAACAGAGATATCTGATGAACAGAGATATCTGATATCTGATAAGATATCTGATGAACAAAGATATATGATAAACAAAGATATCTGATGATGAACATGAAAGATATCTGATGAACAAAGATATCTGATGAACAAAGATATCTGATGAACAAAGATATTTGATGAATAAAGATATCTGATGAACAGAGATATCTGATGAACAGAGATATCCGAAGAACAGAGATATCCGATGAACAGAGATATCCGATGAACAGAGATATCTGATATCTGATAAGATATCTGATGAACAAAGATATATGATAAACAAAGATATCTGATGAACAGAGATATCCGATGAACAGAGATATCCGATGAACAGAGATATCTGATGAACAGAGATATCCGATGAACAGAGATATCCGATGAACAGAGATATCTGATGAACAGAGATATCCGATGAACAGAGATATCTGATGAACAGAGATATCCGATGAACAGAGATATCCGATGAACAGAGATATCCGAAGAACAGAGATATCCGATGAACAGAGATATCCGATGAACAGAGATATCTGATATCTGATAAGATATCTGATGAACAAAGATATATGATAAACAAAGATATCTGATGAACAAAGATATCTGATGAACAAAGATACCTGATGAACAAAGATATTTGATGAACAAAGATATCTGATGAACAAAGATATCTGATGAACAAAGATATCTGAAGAACAAAGATATCTGATGAACAAAGATACCTGATGAACAAAGATATTTGATGAATAAAGATATCTGATGAACAAAGATATCTGATGAACAAAGATATCTGAAGAACAAAGATATCTGATGAACAAAGATATCTGATGAACCGAGATATCTGATGAACAGAGATATCCGATGAACAGAGATATCCGATGAACAGAGATATCTGAAGAACAGAGATATCTGATGAACAGAGATATCTGATGAACAAAGATATCCGATGAACAAAGATATCCGATGAACAAAGATATCCGATAAACAAAGATATCCGATAAACAAAGATATCCGATGAACAAAGATATCCGATGAACAAAGATATCTGATGAACAAAGATATCTGATGAACAAAGATACCTGATGAACAAAGATATTTGATGAATAAAGATATCTGATGAACAAAGATATATGATAAACAAAGATATCTGAAGAACAAAGATATCTGATGAACAAAGATATCTGATGAACAAAGATATCTGATGAACAAAGATATTTGATGAACAAAGATATCTGATGAACAAAGATATCTGATGAACAAAGATATCTGAAGAACAAAGATATCTGATGAACAAAGATACCTGATGAACAAAGATATTTGATGAATAAAGATATCTGATGAACAAAGATATATGATAAACAAAGATATCTGAAGAACAAAGATATCTGATGAACAAAGATATCTGATGAACAAAGATATCTGATGAACAAAGATATTTGATGAACAAAGATATCTGATGAACAAAGATATCTGATGAACAAAGATATCTGAAGAACAAAGATATCTGATGAACAAAGATACCTGATGAACAAAGATATGTGAAGAACAAAGATATCCATGTTCTCATGTGTTTTTAACATTTTACCACCATGTCATGTGTTCAAACCAAACCGGTCCAGCTAGCCTCCTCTAGGATTGTAAGTGCGTGACTATCCGTGGTGTTACGGTACGGGTGCTCGGAGCGACCAAAAAGGACCAAAAGAGACCAGACTTCACCAAATGGGTCATTTAATAGAACTATAACAAGTAGAAACTACATTATGTTACATATTATATGAAATTCTAATTCTATATTCCCACTGAGGAGGTGGAGTGATGTTTCTAGTGATGAGCAGGGAGTGATGTCATGATGATTTGACCAATCAGATCTCTGGGTCAGAACCACTGGTTGTATGATTAGTCTTTGTCTCATATATATAACTGTCAGTGCAGCAGAGAGGATGTGAGCAGACTTACGAGGCCAGCTGGGTGTTGTTAACCAGGTACTCCAGCGGGTAGCTGCAGCTGAACTTGTACAGCAGACCCGGCAGGTAGCTGATGATGGTCGGGGGGTCCGGCGTGTCGATGTACCCCGATATATTTCCAATCTGCACCAGGGACAGGTTCCCGTAGGCGTTGGGTCCTTGAGCCGTGGACACCTGCAGTGGACAGCATCACTGGGTCACAGGCCTCCATCATCTTACTGTGGCTGCAGAGCAGAGGGCTCGGCAGCATCAGACGTCCCTCTGAGTTACTAAAGCACCTCACTGCTCCCCAACTCAACACCTCCTCTTCTGAGGAACCGACCCGCTCCATCCAGCAGAACCCTGCAGGACAGACGGCCCGCTCTGCTCTCTGAACTTTCTTCATCCTGACAGGATCTACAGCGGCCGCTTCACTGGGACAACCAGGGCTGGACTTACAACACAACTCATCACCATGACAACATCGATGCTGTGAACACGACAAATGAAACCCACGTCCCATCTGTTCTCTACAAACTGCTGCGAGACTTCAGCTGCTTTTAAAGCTCTCGGCTTCATTTGGCATTTGTTCTGTCTATTTTTAAATTCAGTTTATTTATAGCAGGAACCATGAACAGAATACATTCATCTCAGACAGAGGAGATGCTCTGCACCAGATTTAGCTACGAGCTCATTTCCATCTGCAGTCCCTTGTGAGGAGAAGAGAACACGATATTTCGTTCTACGCCACACTGAACAGGAAGAACATCAGAATATTACAGACATACATAAAGACAGGTTGTCAAATTTAAAATCAGTGCTGACAAGTCTGGTTATTAAAAATATTTTTTTTATCTTGGCTGGAGAAGATAGTAAAGTCTGTGCAAGTTTTTAGATTAACAGGAAGTTTATTCCATTCATTGCTAACTTTAAAAGAAAAATCTGATTGTGCAACGACAGTGCTTCGTTCAGGGACGCTACAGCTTCCTCATCTCCGTCTGATCTGAGTGAGCTGAACGAAGCTCCTCAGAGGTGCAGCAGCAGCATTATTAAGGACATTTGAGTATTAAAATTAAGTTATCATAACTTAATATTTTATATTTAGCAGGTATTTTGCAGTGATGATAATCTCACAGTTTCCTTTCCAGGACTTTTAGTGCCTGTTTGTGTATGTATGTGATAATTATAATATATATATATATATATATATATATATATATATATACATACATACATACATACATACATACATACATATATATGCATACATATATATATACATACATACATACATACATATATATAATCACAGCACAAACCTCATTAGTGAAGTCTATTTTTTAAGCTTCAGTAATATTTCTTCGGTGCTCTTGATTTGTCTTAATTACCTGAACAACCATCATCATCATCATCATCATCTTACCACCAGGGCGTTGCCACAGGACTCCAGCGTTGCCAGGCTGATGCTGAAGATCACGACCGTGGGGAAGGTGTTGTTGTTGATGAACCCTCGGCAGTGGGCGTCTCCATGGCGACCGTTGAGGGCGAGATCAGAGTCCGTGTAGCCGGAGAAGAGAACGGGGCAGAAGTTGATCTTGAGGGTGATGGTCTGCACGCCACAGTACACACTGATGTCTCTCTCCGCTACGACACACACACACACACACACACACACACACACACACACACACACACACACACACACACACACACACACACACACACACACACACACACACACACACACACACACACACACACACACAGGTACAATTAATGAGTGACAAAGTAATTTTGTTTTGTAGATAAAAAGACTTTCCCCTTTTTAAGACAAGTAATTAATCCTGAATCTGCAAGTTATGAAATTTGTATTTGTGGAAAAAAGTCTGAGTGCAGTTTCTTGGATTGGAGTGCAATAAAAGCATGTTGTTCAAGCCACAATAGATAATGAGCTGCTGTGTTATTCCCTCTTGTATGTGTTTCCTTTCTAAGTAATATCCATGTAGTATTTCTGGAACAGAGCGTGAGCCTTTCTGTGTTTTTCCTCACCGGGGAAGCGGCTGTGAAAGTTGGCGTCACAGTTGTATCCGTTGAACTGCGCTCCAGCTGAAGAGGCCTCACTAAACAGCAAAAGAATCAAAAATATATGTTCCATTTCAGCACCTGGAACAGAGCGAGAGTTTAACGTCAGACATCCGGTCCTTCATCAGGAAGTAGCTCCTTCAACACAAAGAAAAATAGTCATATTTTTGTCAAGAAAAACCAAAAGTTCCTCTCAGAGTCCTCATGTCAAAGACGTCTCTCCATCTACAGGTCAAACCTTTTGATTTTATCTGAAGCTTTGGCATCAAAGTTATAAGAAATAGATGGTTTGGATCATTTCATAAACTGTAGTAGCTTATCTTGGTCCCATTGTCCTGTGAAATCCTCTTATCACATAATGGTCGTCAGTCCCGGACAGACTCGGTCCAGATTACATTAAAGGAGTTCGTTCCTGACAGCCGCAGGTAGAAAACACCAGAACCACTCACCCTGGTTCCTGGAAGCCAGCGAGTCAGCGGTTCTCCATAAGCTTGGGACAGGCGATGGAGTGGTCCGCACAGCATCCCTACCCAGCAACTGGGAACGGGGCTCGGGAGCGGGGGGGAAAAAGGGAGCCTACACATAAGAGATTCATTATTTGAACATGTCAACAAAAAAGGACTGTCCAGAGCCAACATGGGAAAGTCCATCAAATCTGAATGTGTTATACAAATCCTTTCACGGCGGCAGAAACATGAGCAGGTTTTGAAGTTTCCCACTCATATCCTTTCGGCCCAATCTGGCTCTGTCACTGCTCACAAATGGTTTGACGCCGCATGAGGTCCGGCGGCGGTGGGGGGGAGAATTATCTTTTCATCGCTCCAGTGGCCCCGGCCTGCTGACTGAGCCCTTCCTTTCTCCAGTCGGGGAGCGCTGAGCCACCGCCGGCCCCCGGCCCCGGGAATCCACACTCTTCATGCTTTGTGCGCAGCAGTTCTCAGTCAGCACAGCAGCAGGCGATCTGCTCGGCGGGGCCGCGAGCTGCTGCCGGCCTCCTACCTGATCCCCACGCTCGGACCCCGGTCACAGGACTCCCACCAGACCCACACAGAGCCCAGTTCATGGAGTTCCAGGGGATTAGCCCGGCCTCCATATGGACAGCAGCCTATGTGAGGGATCCTGTGAATATGGAACATGAGATGGAGGAACATCACAGTGGCGGGTTCAGAACAACTGGAGGTCCGGTGGAAAACAACAGAACCACTGCTCTGCTTTCTCTCCTCTGAAAATCCAAACACATCAGATAATTCACACCAGTCTCAGTAAAGTTATTCTTTCAAACATTCATTTTGTATTTGTCCTGAACTCAGCAGGTGTTCTCTTCTCTTACCTGATCAGACGTGTCTCTGGTGTCTCCTTCACTTCTTCACCAGGATTTCAGACTCAGGTGTTTGAGATCCTTCGGTCCAGCAGTGACCTGCAGCCGAACACATCCAGCAGCTCTGACCGTCGGGGAACGGCAGCTTCTCATTTCTAAGGACTTTGCTAATCCAGACAAATTGTAATGACGAGAATCTTGGACAAGAGAGGACATCACCTCACCGCGGTCTGATAGCCATCTAGAGTGCCTCAATTACCCACAACACATTTCAACACTCAAAACGGCTGAGTCTGAGAAGCAGCGGTCTTATCGGCTGGAGAACATCTCGGTCCACAGAAGATGGACCGGCTGAGGCTGAAGACTCCTTTAAGAAGCTTTCGTCACCTCTCACAGCGACGCACCGTCACACAGCAGCACTCAGGTCCATGTATAGGTTCACAGGGGCCATTCACACTGTGTTCAGCTGCTCATATTATGGGATGGACACAGGGAACAGGATGAAATAATGTATGCAGGTTACCTAACAACCTAATGAACGCTTAGTCATCACTGTTGAGGTCATAACTTTGTTTTTCATGCCAACCAATCACCAACCTGTCAGCAAACAGTTCAACAACGTGCTGTTTGATGAGCTGTTGTCTGTTTAACAGCTGAGAACCTCCAGAAAATACAGATGTTGGATCCAGGTCAAATATTAGTTTTGAACACAGAAACAAAGGAACATCCAGGTCCACCGACCAGCATCAAGCACACACGTTCATTTTCAAACCTGTTTCTTTCATTATTTACAACAATATGTGGGGTCAGAGATCTCGTTGTGACTGTGGTCATCCCTCCTGCTCACACCGCTGATGAAAGACTCCATCTTATCTCAGAGATGGAGAACAAAGTGCAGTCCTCTCTGAAGTCCAGCTGCTCTGAGTTGTCCGTGACTCAGTGTTTTAGTACCTGGACAGACAGGAAGTCCTCTCAGACCCCAGAGATGTGGATGTGCTGGTTCACCGGTCTGTCATGAGGAGGTCTGTGTGCTGCTGATGGTTCATGGAGCGACTTGTTGTTCAGGTCTGAGAGAAAATCTGGTGTTCATCAGGACACGTCTCTGGTTCTTATAAAGACTTATTCAGATGTGTAAAATCCAGGAATCACTGGTAAACCTTTACCGTTGTTGGGAAATGTCCTTCAGCAAACAGAAAGTTCAATCTGCTCAGCTGCAACATTTCAAACTCACCTGATAATAAGTAATATTGAGTTTATGATACTTCACTATATACAGCATGTACTGTTGAATATGCTGCTCTCCATGAGTTTTTATTTCTGGTGGAGTTCAGATAGATTGTTAATGATTTTAAATCCTTCAAAAACGGTATCCCACATGGATCAATATTAGGACACCTGCTTTTTAATAAGTACATAAATAATAGTTTTGTTCCAACTGTGTTTTTCCACTTTGACAATAGTTCCTGTCAGCAGCTCCTGTTTGCATCATTTTTAAAACTTTCCTATCGTAACACTTCACTACATTTAACTTTTCAAACAAACTGTATAAAATGCACCCCCGCCTCAATATGATGATAGAAATATGAAAAACAATGGATTGCTATGCAAACAGACATCCCCACAACACCACACTAATCATTATCTAATGTAATCACAATCATATGTAAACTTGATAAATTGCTGTTATCATTCCTACCGGATCAGTATTACAGTGTGTTGTCCACATTTGATTATTTACCTCTGCAGGAACTGTTGTTCATCACATCCAATCAGTGTCCAACACTGTTCTCTCTCTCGGTGTCATTATTTGCAATTAAAAAGAGGAAAAGTAGAATGTACTTTGAACTTGAATGATTTTGCAAAGTGTGATGAGCATATCTCAGGAGAGTAAATTATACCTGTAAATATGTGAATGAAAAATAAATACCTTGACATGCCTTCATATGATAGATTTATATTTATATAAATTATGGTTGTCCTTCATTAATCCTTAACTTTGGCATCATATACATTAAAACAAAAAAAGGAGAAAAAAACCCACAATGTAATCCAATACTATATATCACATATTATTATAAACATAAATAAAAAGTTCATCACGTGACTTTTTTTTTTTTTTCATTTTAGAAAGGCAGGAAATGAACTTCCAGATTTGATTTTGATTTTCTGTGGGGAACCTTTTACAGACATGTAAACATGGAGTCTAATATAAGCTATTATATTAGTTATTGTGTCCTTCAATCAGTCATCTTGTATCATACACGGACACATCTTCCACTTTGTATGCAACACTTCCACAATGATTGGCAATCATTTTCTGAAGTAAACATGTACTTGAAAAGTGATTAATTCCACTGTAACTGTAATTCCTGTTTGTTTTTGAAATATTCTTAAAGTTTGAGATTTAATTATAGCTGCATTTGTAATCCAGCATTTTTTGGTTCTACATTTTCACCTGTAAATTAATTTTCAGTAAAGACAATAAGCATATTAAATGGAGTTGTTGATCTTATGGGGGTTAGTCGATCTATATGTCGATGATTTGACCTGTTTATCATTTGACACACAGTTCAGGAAGCTGCAGGTTTGACTAACTTCCTGCTGATGTTAATGTCAGTAGGTCAGATGTATCACGGTGGAAATACAGCAGTTTCAGAAGGTCAGAGGAGAATCCTGTAAAGCGGCTGCTGATCTGCAGCAGAAAAAGATCAGCGGATCCTTTATCTGCAGTGAAATCCATCTAGACCGGGTGCCGTCACACCGATCTCTCTTTAGCAGTTTGAGTGGCACACAAATTATTTTGAATCTCTCTCTAAATGAAAGGGCGAGTCTCCGGGCCTTTGTGAGCTAAAATGTCATCACTTGGCGTGCATACAAGCAGCCAAGTCTTTGCATCATTCCCAGCATCCCTCAGAGAGTATCCCTGTATAAGCTTGTCCTCCCCGCTGACATCGCCTTTATATACCTGACAAATACATTCTTCATCTGCGGAGCCGTGCAGAAAACTGCTTCATGTGCTGAAATAACTGCAACACAACATATATGATGTAACATGAACAAAGACTTGTAGATCTATTTGGATGAAACAGATGTTAAACAGCTGTGTGGACGACCAGGCAGGTGGATGTGGGCTTCAAGTTTCATGTAACAAAGTGCTCCGACGCCAGCAGGGCTGTTCAGCTAACCTCAATCTTCTCTGGAATAAAATTCAACTTGATTCAGTTCAGTACGAGTTTTTACTTTAATAATGAAACCTAGTTTGCTGATTCTGAAGCAGGCATGACTGCAAAGGTTGAACTGACATAAAGCGTGAAGTCCACTGAGGGATGGAGCGGTCTGGTTCGACTGTGCTGTCTAACTGAATTTGGTCCTCATGATGACGACGACCTTCACATCATCTCACTAATTACTTGTGGGAGAGTAAATGTGACGAGAGGACGTGTACGTTGGATTCAGCCGAGAGAAACGGAACAGAGAAGCAGTAACACAAAAAATGTTCAGCACTTACTGAGAACAACTACATTTTTAGAATAAGACGGTCTGAACTATGAATGCTGTTGAGTCTGAACACTTCAGAGAGCTTGAATACAAGCAGAGAAAACAAAATGATGATTTCTGACACAGCAAAAAGAAAAATGATCCAAAAAAAATTGCTTTTATACAATCTAACTTTTCAGATTAGTTATTGGCACAAGAAATATTTTTTTTAAACTGATGACAGAATCATGTACCATCATGATCTGATCCGTCACTGAAGGTTTTACTTAAATGTTCCTCCAAACTTCTTTTTATTTACATCTAGGTGCTATGACCATATTTATTGGAGGATGAAATAAAAACAAAGTCCCTTCAAATGCATTCTTTACAGTATGAGGTCATTTTAATGGATATTTGAAATAACACAGGGTCATTATTTATCTTTTTAAAGTGTGAATGCAGAGCTCATTTACATTCATAGTGTCATTAACTAAACAAGAGGGGAAACTCATCAAATTAAAGACAGAACTCAGTGTCCATTATAGAAAGAGGCTCAGGTGGGCCGGTCCGGCTCATCCTGCTGTTGAGAGTTGGATGTCCACATGAAAGAATCGGCAGCTGGAACCGAGCAGCCCGGAGCAGCAGGACGGTCTGCTCACTGAGAGGAGCTACCATGAAAGTCTTGGGCACATTCACAGAGTGTTCGCTGCCCGGAGGACTCTGTGTTAGAGGACAGTTCAATGTTCAGCTGCCAGCGGGTTCAGTGTTCCCTGGAGATGGTCTGTTGTTCTGATTCTGATCACAGACTGTTTCTAAAAGAGTTCGTATCTTCAGGTCTGTAAAATGGTTCTGATCCAGAAGTGTCTTCAGCTGCAATACCAGCGAGTGCCACTAGAGGTCGGCTCCAAAAAGCCTCCGGCTCCATAGACTCCCATTCAACTTCTCTCATCAAATCCAAAGTGAATAAAATGTGTCCATCAGTTATCTCGGTGTTGTTAGCTAAAGTCACTCCTTCTTCTTAGTTTTCTGGAGGTCCATCTGAAAATAATCCCTCATTCATTAGAAAAGAAGATTCAAGAAGACCTGTTTTTGGGGGCGTGTCTGTTTGATTGACAGGCCTGTGGTGCAGTCAGGTTACAGCTATCGGTGGGCGGGACGTAGTATCGTCAGGTTTCCGATCAGATCGGTCAGATCCACCGCTGGCTCCTCCCCCAGCTCGTCCAAATATGGTCACTTCCTGCTCCGAACCGCAAAGATGTTGACGGACAGAATCTGAACTGGAGGATTCATAATGTTCACAAACCAACGATGACGTCACTGATGGTTGATGACCTCACTGATGGAAGATGGTTGGTTCTACAAACCAGACACAGCAGGTTCCTCCCCAGAGGCCCGGAGACACTGTGTTGTGTATGAATATGAATTAAAATGGAAAGAAGTGATCTACATTTACTGAACTTACAATTTCAGTTGATCTAAAATTATTTTGCAGAGACAAGAACAGATACTCAGCAGTTGGTGAGTATAATGAGTATGAGAACTATGAAATAACTTAAATAGAATAATGAAGAAAATAAATGCTCAATATTTTAGATTCTTAGTTTTCCTTGATGACAACAGCTGGTTGGCTCTCAGTTCAGGTGAACCTCGTTAAAAGGACGTTGGGGGATGTCTGAGAACATCAGTTCTGCTCTGGTGACGTCAGTCAGCAGCAACTACTGTTGTATTCCTGATCACAACAAGAAGAGAAACTACACACAGTCCATCATGACTGAAAAAACAAAACCTCAAACATTGCGATGAAACATAAGGACCGCCTCAGGACAGGAAGAGTTCTCTGCCACGTAGAAATGAGTCTACGAAAGGGAATGTAAGATTATATATAACGGAGAAGTGGGGAAAAGAAGCAAATGTAGTGGAATCAGAGGAAGAACAGGAGGATATCGATGAAAACCACCAGCTCTTTATCATGGAGAGAACACAGGTGGAAAAATACCACAAGATCCTTCATAACACCGGCACAGAAAAAATATCAAGACGCAGGATGTTGGAGATGCTGTGGACCAAACAGCTGATCACTAGCTGATAATACTGAGGGTGGAGTTACCATCTACATTTAAGGCATCGTACCTGTGGACAATTAATAAAGCTCTGACAACATCTGGAGAGAAACACATGTTCAGGATCATGTTAACGGCAAGTAAAAAAGCTTTTACTAGAAAATGACTAAAGACAGAGACACCTGAGTGACGTCATACAGAACATATATGTGATGGAAAAGCCGTCAACAAGACCAGACTTTATAAGACAGACGATGTGAAAGTGGAGAAGCCCTTCGGTTCCTCGCTGCAGGTGTTAACAGGTTCTACTAATGACTTCCTGTCCTGGTTCTACCTCTCATAATAATACTTTAAGTGAGATAATTGATTGTTTAAAAGTGTTAAGAAGGAGAACGATGTAGAAGGGTTTATCCAAATTTAAATGGTTAAATGAGTTAAATGAGTTGTCCACTGTTAAAAAAAAAGAAAAAAAAAAGATTGTATGAGATGGAAATTGTTTGCTGTTTTTTGAAAATCATTCACAATAAAGAGAGAATTACAAAAAAAGAAAAGAAATGAGACACGACCGGCAGCTGAGGTTGGAGTCGCCATCGACGAGTTCAAGCAGCTTCAACATGAACTGTTGGAGGGAAAACGGTATGAGTCAGACCTTCATACCTGAAACGCTGCAAAGGAACCAGGACAGAGGAACCAGGAGGAACTAGGAGGAACCAGAAGGAAGCAGGAGGAAGCAGGAGGAACCAGGAGGAACTTGGAGGAACCAGTAGGAAGCAGGAGCAACCAGGAAGAACCAGGAAGAAGCAGGAGCAACCAGGAAAGAAAACAGGAGCAACCAGGAAGAACCAGGAGGAACCAGGAAGAAGCAGGAGAAACCAGGAAGAAGCAGGAGGAACCAGGAAGAAGCAGGTGGAACCGGGAGGAACCGGGAGGAAACAGGAGGAACCAGGAAGAACCAGGAGGAACCAGGAAGAACCGGGAGGAAACAGGAGGGACCAGGAAGAACCAGGAGGAACCAGGAGGGAGCAAGATCAACCAGGAGGAACTAGGAGGAACCAGGAAGAACCAGGAGGAACCAGGAGGAACTAGGAGGAACCAGTAGGAAACAGGAGCAACCAGGAGGAACCAGGAAGTAGCAGGAGGAACCAGGAAGAAGCAGGAGAAACCAGGAGGAACCAGGAAGAAGCAGGAGGAAGCAGAGCACTGCTGAGATGACGTCGGACCAGCAGACCGCCGTCACTCAGCCTCCAGCCCTGAAGCAGCGCTCAGCTTCTTCTTCTAGCAGCCTCTCAGTGCCACAATAGACAGTTCTCTTCACTGTTAGAGCAAGTGGGAGGTGATTGTGATTCAGTATGAAATGGACCACACACACACATCAGACATTAATCTCTGAACTTGTAGCTGAAAGACGTCCTATAAACGAACATGTTATTGTCTAATTTATCCAAATAAGTAGTTTTCATTCAATCCTCAATAAAATATTGGTCCTCCAGAAACGTTCTGTTCGGATTGAAACCCGATCAGATGCATACAGTTCATCTGTGCCTCGACTTCAGGAACTCCAGATTCTTACTATTTATGATGTTAATATGTTTCAGAAATGTGTTTTCATTTATAAGTAATATTCATGAACAGTTGAAGATTTACTTGAAAGTAAATTCACAGGTTCCTTCGAACTCCACACATCAATTCTCAGATCTTCATCCTCCTAAATTTCTCACCTGCAGAAGTCAATTTTTGACATATTGGTACCAAATTATGGGATGGCCTCTCCCATCTGATAAAATGCTGTTCCGCAATAAAATACTTTAAAAGGAGCTTAAACATTTTTACATCGACTTTATTGTTTTTGCTGTGGTTGTTATGCAGTTTGTTGTTATTTGTTTCCATTATTTTTATGAAGCCATATTATTTCTGCATGTAAACTTTGTGCTTCCTATAACTGTGAACTCCGAACATCATCCAGGTGGAGGCTTCAGAGAAGACCTCGGTCTTTCTGCACGGCACATCTTTTTGTTTCACCTTGTAAAATCCTGTGTGTGTTTATATATTTGTGCAAAATAAATCAAATGAAATCAACATGCTGCGACGTGACTGCATGTTCACCACTAGATGTCCTCCCTGTTACATGTAGAGATGTTCAAGCGCTGTCAGAAATATACGAACTGACTGTGGCGTCTGCCAGGAGGATCAACACGCTGAGCGGAGCAGCTCATGTTTCTGTTGTATCTGTATTCCTGAGAGGACTCAGAGGCTGGATCAGAACCAGAAGAGCTTCACTCACTGTTCTGGTTCTGGAGCAGCTTCTTACATCAGACTCATGTTCAGCCTTCAATTAGGAAAAAAACATGCTGTGAGATAACCAAAGGGCGGTCGAATATAAAAAAACACACTGTACTTTATAAATGACTTCACATCAACCCTGAACTTCACATGAAAATCAGGCCAGATGTTTGTGAGGAGATGCTGTCAGAGGATCAGTGTGGACGGCGGTCCGGAGGACCAGAGACGTGGTGACAGATAGTCGGCATCAATGACACTTTACTGACGTCAAAGAAGTACTTCTACTTCAGTAGTAGTAACAATACCACAATGATTATATGTTCATCAAATATAAAATATTCCTGCATGTGAGCAGCATCTTAATGTTGTCTTGGTAGATTTAATGTCAACACATGATACTGTTGAAACGTTCACTCTGTGTACGTTAATGTAGATGTTGAAACGAGGATGGCCAGATTCAAACAAACCAAATTAGGGACAATGTGGGACAACGTGGGACAATGTGGGACAACATGGGACAATGTGGGACACGTATACCAATGCAGAGAGGTCGTCCAAAGTTTCGATGTCTGTCCGACTTAGAAAATAAAAGCACACGTTACCTTACAGGCGTGAAGGACTAAACACATTTTATTTGAATCAAACTTTCTGAGCCGCCACAAATAAGTAAATATGATAATCATGTAAGGAAGCAGACTTGGAAACAATCCTTAGGTTTCTAGATTTTAGAAAAGCACCCTGCAGGGCTGACTTTTGAAAATAGAGACAATCAAAATGTGGGACATCGCCTCCGTATGTGGGACATCGTCCCCGTATGTAGGACATCGTCCCCGTATGTGGGACACCTGGTCGCCCCAAAGCTGCAACTGATTATATAATTCAGCTATAAGACATTGATCTGAAAACCAACTGAAGCTGTCAGATTAATCAATTAAAGGGTAAATCTACTTGTGAAACTTTACTTGTCGGTAATACTGAAGAACTAAAGTACAAGTACACCTTCCTCAGAATTATAAGTTCAAGTTACTTTCCAACACTTTGTTCTTGTACTCATTAAATGTTGAGAAATGCTTCTTTTCCCAGTCTGGGAATCCAAACATGATTTATTATATGTGCATGTGTGTGATACAGGACAGAAATAAAATAGTTACTGAAATCCAAAGTAGTTGTTGAAATACTGACCAACACCAACTAACGACCAGGCTGGAAGAGTCATGAAAAATACGGATGGAAAATTATGAATTTAGTTTTTGTCTTTGTATTTGTATTGTAAAAGTATTCTTATTAAATAATCCATCAGAGTTCATCAACATCAAGTGTCACTAAAGTTGATGTTATTAATATATATATAAGAGGTGTAACTCTCAGACACCGCGGGAGGGGTCGCGTGCAGCACCTGGTGAGAGAGGTGGGACAGGTCAGGACGGGACAGGAAACAGACCCGCCATTTTCCCTCGAACCCCCCGGCCCGGCTGAAGGAGGGTGGAGATCCGGCAGGGGGCGCTGCGACGCTCTGGACGGAGTTCAGCGTGGGAAAGGAAGACGAGCGCGTCAGAGCTCAGGTCAAGCCGCGCGCACACACCACCGGACCTGACGCAATGCGACTCCAAAATAAAAGCTCAAACGTAAGTGCCCGTAATATGATATTAAATGATTATACCTGCCGATATTTAGTTTTTAAAATACGGAGGCTTTTCTTGAGAGGCTTGTGGGTGTGAGTAAATATATAATAATTAATATATATATATTTTTGGTTGAATATATAGACTCTCCTATCTAGATGTGTATTTATATGTATCTTACGGCACTGCATCAGCATAAATCTATCACAGAAACTCTGCACTTTAACACTGTGGTACAAATATGAATGAAAACCTTGGTTTGAAGGAGCAGGTCTGAACGGGACTGTTGGCAGGTTTCAGGTGACGTCATCCCGCTCCGGCAGCCTGCTTCGTTCAGCATTGAGCGACAAGTGGACACCACAACGCAAGTGATTGGTCGTCCGAATACCACCTGACTGATTGAAGGGATACCATTGGTCTGGCAAACGTCACGACTTCCTGTGTCCCATCAGAGCTCCTTGCCGGTATCTAAAGTAAAACCCTTTGTTGTAAATGTAAAGCGTTTCATACACGTTGCAGACATATCCCAGGTATCTTATTTCAACAGCAATTTAATCTTTAAACTTCAAATCTATGCCTTCATTTGTTTTTGAAGAATTACTGTGCGCTGAATCTGTGGCAGCCTAAATATTTTAGACCAATTATATATTATATATACAAATATATTAGTTGTTGTTGGTTTGATCGCTTTTTCTTAAATCAATAAAAAACTTTAGTTAATGGAAATGACGCTGAAAAGGAGAGAAATCATTAGTATTTCATCTTTTGTTCGAAACGATCCTAGTTTGAACTTTATTGTGAAAAATGACGCCGGAAGTCACGTCTATTTTTACTCCGTCCGTCTCGCGGCGTCTGAGAGCCTCGTACCGGAGAGGAGACACCGTGGTCGTGAGGGTCGATCCAAAGACTGGGTTAGTCCGGTGAGTCCGGTGCTCTCAGTGAACGGGACGTCCCATTTGATCCTGAAGGTGTGGTTTTATTTCCTGTTAGCTCGCTCCAGCTTCACG
Source organism: Brachyistius frenatus (assembly GCF_029030835.1). NCBI lineage: Eukaryota > Metazoa > Chordata > Actinopteri > Embiotocidae > Brachyistius > Brachyistius frenatus. Next base: position 95,176 of record NW_027211061.1, read on the forward strand.
AGCCCGCCGTCGTCTCTTGTCCCCTCTGTCTCTTGTCCCCTCTGTCTCTTGTCTCCAGTGTTAGGTGGCACAGAGCCTTTTCAGGACCGACACCGTCCACGAACCCAGGCTTAAGTCCGCTGGATTTTTTTGGGGAACCGTTTTCTGCCCCCTTCGGTTCGGTCGGATTCAGGATGTCTGGACAGAGCATTACGGACCGGATCACCGCCGCGCAGCACAGTGTCACCGGCTCGGCGATCTCCAAGACGGTGTGCAAGGCGACCACGCATGAAATAATGGGGCCCAAGAAGAAGCACTTGGACTGTAAGTACCGCGTTGCCCCGTCTGTGGTCCAGCTGAGTGTCTCCTGTCTGCCGTGGTTCCGGCTGCGGTGGGTCCGCTGGCTGGGCGGCTCTGAGGCCTGCTCTCATTCTGGATGTTAACTGGAGTCCATCTGCCTCTGAAACCACTCACTCACCAGCTCCTGCAGCTCAAAGCCTCCATTTGGGCTCAGACAGGCGGTTCGCTGGGCTCAGGTGTTCCAGGTGTTCCCAGGGGTTCCCTGGTGTTCCAGGTGTTCCAGGTGTTCCCAGGGGTTCCCTGGTGTTCCAGGTGTTCCAGGTGTTCCCAGGGGTTCCAGGTGTTCCCAGGTGTTCCCTGGTGTTCCAGGTGTTCCCAGGGGTTCCCTGGTGTTCCAGGTGTTCCCAGGGGTCCCTGGTGTTCCAGGTGTTCCCAGGGGTTCCAGGTGTTCCCTGGTGTTCCAGGTGTTCCCAGGTGTTCCCTGGTGTTCCAGGGGTTCCAGGTGTTCCCAGGGGTTCCAGGTGTTCCCAGGGGTTCCCTGGTGTTCCAGGTGTTCCCTGGTGTTCCAGGTGTTCCAGGTGTTCCCTGGTGTTCCAGGGGTTCCAGGTGTTCCCAGGGGTTCCAGGTGTTCCCAGGGGTTCCCTGGTGTTCCAGGTGTTCCAGGTGTTCCCAGGTGTTCCCAGGTGTTCCCTGGTGTTCCCAGGTGTTCCCTGGTGTTCCAGGTGTTCCCAGGGGTTCCCTGGTGTTCCAGGTGTTCCCAGGGGTCCCTGGTGTTCCAGGTGTTCCCAGGGGTTCCAGGTGTTCCCTGGTGTTCCAGGTGTTCCCAGGTGTTCCCTGGTGTTCCAGGGGTTCCAGGTGTTCCCAGGGGTTCCAGGTGTTCCCAGGGGTTCCCTGGTGTTCCAGGTGTTCCAGGTGTTCCCAGGTGTTCCCAGGTGTTCCCTGGTGTTCCCAGGTGTTCCCTGGTGTTCCAGGTGTTCCCAGGGTTTCCCAGGGGTTCCAGGTGTTCCCAGGGGTTCCCTGGTGTTCCAGGTGTTCCAGGGGTTCCCAGGTGTTCCCAGGGGTTCCAGGTGTTCCCAGGGGTTCCCTGGTGTTCCAGGTGTTCCCTGGTGTTCCAGGTGTTCCCAGGGGTTCCCTGGTGTTCCAGGTGTTCCCAAGTGTTCCCTGGTGTTCCAGGTGTTCCCAGGGGTTCCCTGGTGTTCCAGGTGTTCCCAGGTGTTCCAGGTGTTCCCAGGTGTTCCCTGGTGTTCCAGGTGTTCCCAGGGGTTCCCAGGTGTTCCCTGGTGTTCCCAGGTGTCCCAGGTGTTCCAGGTGTTCCCTGGTGTTCCAGGTGTTCCCAGGTGTTCCAGGTGTTCCCAGGTGTGTTCGTGCTCACTGGTGGTAACGTGGAGGCTCTTCTCAATGATTAACCACCTCTCCGCTCTTTATGTGGACATTACACATACATGAGTAGTTCAATCGGAGCAGGAAACAGCTGGTTTCCAGGGTGACTGACCTCAATACGAGTTACCTGATTTATACCGCCTGTAGCATGATGTCACCAACCTGGGTTAGGGTTGTCAATCACAGCTATTCCTTCAGCTTTTAGAGGCACCATTAACTACTCTTTCATGCATCAGTCTCAAATATCTACTATCAACTCCCAGCATGTTGGAGAGTTTTCAAATTAAATATGATGGTTTTAATAATGACGTATTGGTGCTAGAAATGTGTGGTGTGTATGGGAGTTGTGTTTTCCCAGTGTGCTCTGTGATGATCACACCTCCTGGACTCCTGCAGGATCACTTCTGGTGCCTGTTGGGTCTGTTCTTGTTTCAGGAAGCTGCCGTTGGCTCGATGGACTTTTAACACAGGCAAATTCATATCTTCAGAATGAGAATACTTCAGTGTTCAGCTGTTGGACAGACTTTGTTGTCTGTCTTAATATACCAATGACTGACGTACCACAACAACAGTCATATTAAACAAAGAGTGGGACACCACGCCCATGGCATGGAAAGGTAGTCATAAGCAGCACATGTTGTTACAGTATTAATCAGTGGCATATGTCATGATGTAATGATGTCAACTACAGACTGGATATAAAACTACAGACTGGATATAAAACTACAGACTCGATATAAAACTACAGACTGGATATAAAACACAGACTGGATATAAAACACAGACTGGATATAAAACACAGACTGGATATAAAACACAGACTGGATATAAAACACAGACTGGATATAAAACACAGACTGGATATAAAACACAGACTGGATATAAAACTACAGACTGGATATAAAAACAGACTGGATATACAGACTGGATATAAAACACAGACTGGATATAAAACACAGACTGGATATAAAACTACAGACTGGATATAAAACACAGACTGGATATAAAACTACAGACTGGATATAAAACTACAGACTGGATATAAAACACAGACTGGATATGAAACACAGACTGGATATAAAACTACAGACTGGATATAAAACACAGACTGGATATAAAACTACAGACTGGATATAAAACACAGACTGGATATAAAACTACAGACTGGATATAAAACACAGACTGGATATAAAACACAGACTGGATATAAAACTACAGACTGGATCTGAAACTACAGACTGGATATAAAAGTTTGTAGCTAGCTTCCGGTTCTGAAAAATGGTTCTGATCCAGAAGTGTCTTCAGCTGCAATACCACTGAGTGCCACTAGAGGTCGGCTCCAAAAAGCCTCCGGCTCCATAGACTCCCATTCAACTTCTCTCATCAAATCCAAAGTGAATAAAATGTGTCCATCAGTTCTCTCGGTGTTGTTAGCTAAAGTCACTCCTTCTTCTTAGTTTTCTGGAGGTCCATCTGAAAATAATCCCTCATTCATTAGAAAAGAAGATTCAAGAAGACCTGTTTTTGGGGGCGTGTCTGTTTGATTGACAGGCCTGTGGTGCAGTCAGGTTACAGCTATCGGTGGGCGGGACGTAGTATCGTCAGGTTTCCGATCAGATCGGTCAGATCCACCTCTGGCTCCTCCCCCAGCTCGTCCAAATATGGTCACTTCCTGCTCCGAACCGCTCCGAACTAACAAGATGGTGACGGACAGAATCTGAACTGGAGGATTCATAACGTTCACAAACCAACGATGACCTCACTGATGGATGATGACATCACTGATGGTTCATGGTTGATGACGTCACTGATGGTTCATGGTTGATGATGTCACTGATGGTTGATGACATCACTGATGGTTCATGATTGATGACATCACTGATGGTTGATGGTTGGTATGGATGGTTGATATAAGAATGTATATTAATATATTTAATGATAGTGTTTGAGTTATCTATGACCTTCGTTATGACTTCAGGTGCTCTTCATATTTTATTCTGACACACAGGAAGAATCATAAATTACTGTTTAGTAAGAAGCCTTTTTAAACATTAGAGTTGCACCATGAAATGTTAGTTTAAGTAACGGTTCATTGGATTTTAAACATAACTCTTATTTCTGAGACAACATGAACAGTTCATGTCACAGTCAAGTTGATGATTGTCTGCAGCAGTCAACCCAATGTCAACATATCCAAGTACTTTTAAATAGCTGAACAGGTGATTTTGCAGATCGCTTGTGAAGAGTAGAAACAGTGAAAGTAGTCCACATTTATTGCATTTTCACCTTCTGGATATTTTGGTCTCAAATTCAGAAACTTTAAAGATTGAAAGTCCTGCAGCTGATTGTAACTCCTCTTTCAGAAGCGTCTCTGTTCACCAGGTAGTTTTCTTCAGTGCTGTAAGATCTGAGGTTCTGGATTCGCCCAGCGTTGGTAAATAGGTCCGGTTGGGCCGTCTGATGTCAGAACATGTGTCACCCAGCTGATGGAGCATGCAGCTATGAGGCCGTGACCCGGTGACCTTCCTGGGTCCAGACAGCGGGTCCTGTGGTGGCTCTGTGGGTGTGTTCCCTCTGAGCTGTGAGGTGTTTCGAGGGCTGTTGTGTTTGGGGGTTCCTGCCCGGCCAGACATCGCTGCGATGCGTCTCGCTGGGTTTGCAGGTGAGATTACGCTGCTCTGTTTGCTCTGAACCTCGGTTCACATTCTTCGACACCAGCGTGCTCGATAAACTTCACGGGACGCTGCAGTCAGCAGGGACCAGTACAGGTGAGCTTCAGCTTATTTACCTGCCTGTTTGTTTAAAGTGAGTGTGAGATGACTTGTGGGAAAGTTTGCATCGCGGCCGTGTGGATGAACTGCACATTTCTTGGGTTCTGTACCGTCATGTGTTTCCTTCACTGTTGAATAGTAGCCGCAGACAAGATGTCATTATGCAAAGTTCATTACAGGCAGCTGTTAAACTGCTCAAAGGTCCATCATGAGTCAATAACACATGAAGTCAGCGCTGGCTGTAGACCTTTGTTACTCACATCCACTCCTTAACTCATGATAAAGTCCTCCCCGGACCTATAGACGGGTCTGATGCTCTCTGCTGTTCTGGAACTTATTAGTAAACAGGAAACCGTCAGTTCAACAATAAAAACACAGTTAATCATACTCGGCCTGCAATTTACAGCAGATACTTCAAACTGGGTCCGTGTAAAGAAATTAGTGTTTTCCGAACAAGCAATTCTTCTTCTTCTACTATTCATTAATTAGAGATATCTGTCTCTGAAACTTTCCATAAACAATGGAGGAAAATAAAACTTAGTTTTTTAGTTTTTAAAAATGACATTGGTAAAATTGTCCACATCCACAGAACCGTGCGAGCAGTTATTTTTCTTTATTCTTCCTGTCTGCTGTTCGGTCTGTGACCTCCGACCTCACCAGACAAGCTCATCCTCCTCACGAATCCAGAGTTTGCCCCCGAATACGATATCAAAAATTGTTGCTAAAATCAGTATTCATGACAAAATGAAACCAGCACAACTGTCCCTTCATACGCTGCAGTCAGCTGACCGGGTCAGCGCCGTCATAACACCACAACGCTGTGCAAACGCTGCACCTTTGTAGGGCCCTAAAACAAATACTGACCAATATTTTAATAATTATTTCAAGAGCATAAAAATGGAGCTCAGTGTCAGAGTTTTGTTGAGGGGACAGTTCAGACGATGCTCTGATTTTAATCTCACCATCATCATCATCAGCTGGGTGATGCTTCCTTCTAATTATTGATCCATGGTGCTATGATTTAGTTAGATGTCATACATGATAAACACACTGCTTCTCCCCATGGGATGGATGGATGATGGATGGATGGATGGATGAATGATGGATGGATGAATGATGGGTGAATGAATGAATGATGAATGGATGGATGATGGATGGATGATGGATGATGGATGGATGGATGGATGGATGGATGGATGGATGGATGGATGGATAGATGATGGATGGATGGATGGATGGATGGATGGATGGATGGATGGATGGATGATGGATGGATGGATGAATGATGGGTGAATGAATGATGGATGGATGGATGAATGATGGATGGATGAATGGATGGATGGATGGATGGATGAATGGATAGATGATGGATGGATGGATGATGGACGGATGATGGATCGGTGGATGATTGATGGGTGGATGGATGGATGGATGGATGGATGGATGGATGGATGGATGGATGGATGGATGGATGGATGGATAGATGATGGATGGATGGATGGATGATGGATCGGTGGATGATTAATGGGTGGATGATGGATGGATGTATGGATGGTGGATGGATGGGTGGATGGATGGATGGATGGATGGATGATGGATGGGTGGCTTGCTCCATGTTTCAGCTGTCAGACAGTATGAACAGTAACCATAGTTCATAGATCTGTCTGTCTCTCTGTCTGTCTGTCTGACGGTCTGTCTGACTGTCTGTCTCTCTGTCCATCTGTCTCTCTGTCTGTCTGACTGTCTCTGTCCATCTGTCTCTCTGTCTGCCTGACTGTCTGTCTGTCCATCTGTCTCTGTCTGTCTGACTGACTGTCTCTGTCTGTCTGACGGTCTGCCTGACTGTCTGTCTCTCTGTCCATCTGTCTGCCTGACTGTCTCTGTCCGTCTGTCTCTCTGTCTGCCTGACTGTCTGTCTGTCCATCTGTCTCTCTGTCTGTCTGTCTGCCTGACTGTCTCTGTCCGTCTGTCTCTGTCCGTCTGTTTCTCTGTCTGACTGCCTCTCTGTCCATCTGTCTCTCTGTCTGTCTGACTGTTTGTCTGTCTGTCTCTGTCTGTCTGTCTGTCTGTCTCTATGTCTGACTGACTGTCTCTCTCTCTCTGTCTGACTGTATGTCTGTCTGTTTCTCTGTCTGACTGTCTCTCTGTCCATCTGTTTCTCTGTCTGACTGTCTGTCTGACTGTCTGTCTGTCTGTCTCTCTGTCCATCTGTCACCCATCTTATCAGCTGCACAGATAAATATTGTGAAGATATTCAGTCACATGAAACAGCATTTTGCAAAGTTCAATATGTTTGAACAAAGACTTCAATATTGTTATTGTGACAATAATGTACTGAAGACTCTTGTTTCTTTCACAAGATATTCACTCAGTGAAATGTTCAATCGTCAGTGAGGTGGATGTCATGAATGAAAGGTTAGAACAGCTGTAAGTTCACAATATTACATATATTATTATTCATCATCATTATGATGTTAAAATGAAGCTGCTGTCTCCTCCGTCAGAGTCTTGATTTGTTGTGGTTCTGTGGTGTTGGTTTCCCCCGGTTCTGTGGTGTTGGTTTCCCCCGGTTCTGTGGTGTTGGTTTCCCCCGGTTCTGTGGTGTTGGTTTCCTCCGGTTCTGTGGTGTTGGTTTCCTCCGGTTCTGTGGTGTTGGTTTCCCCCGGTTCTGTGGTGTTGGTTTCCTCCGGTTCTGTGAGGGTACTGGTGGACTCCACTCCTCTGGTAGAGTCCAGTACACTCAGACATGGTTCTGCATGGAGCCCAGAGGGAGAAACTCAGTCGTATGCATGAATTGGACTCGGTCGGTCTGAGGCAGTACGGCAGGCACACTGTAGCACATCTGTAGCTCTGACCCCCACCCTCCACCCCACCCCATCGTAGACCCTCCACCCCGTTGTAGACCCCCACCCTCCACCCCGTCGTACGCCTCACGGCGGTGGGTGTAGTTTTGGGCCTCCGTGTTGTTCCCACATCATGTTCAGAGTCTCGGGTCATCGGGGATGGAGGTTTCCTGAAGCAGGAAGTGTTCCTCTGGTTCAGATCGTCGAGGGTAAACCGCCAACAGGAAGTTCTTGCGTGAGCCGACCTTCCCGGAGCACCGGGGGTCTGAGCTGATCGGACGGGAGATTGGCTTCAGATTCTTCTGATGTGTTTCCCGGCAATTACGCTGCTGATTACAAGCATGCGTGTTTGCAGCGAGTGGAATGCCTTCATCAGCCCAGACATGTTATCATAATGTTATCTGGAGCTGCTGAGTTATGGAGGGACGGACACACATCTGGAGAAGCTGCTGAAGGGAAGGCTGAAATTAAAGAGCTGACGTGTCATACAGCAGCAGTGTGACACACATCACTAATTAAAAGTCCCAGTTTAGTTTGAGCTCTGCTGCTTCTATCTGTCGGCTGTCGGTTTCAACCATTTGTATGTGATGTTCTCAGATTCATTGAACTTTTCATGTAGCAGCACAACTCATTCAACTGGTCAATTAATCAATTAATCCTTTTATTGGAAGTTACCAATTAGGGGAGCATGATGGTCACAGACTGTTTATAACAGAGTTCATAGCTTCAGGTCTGTAAAACGGTTCTGATCCAGAAGTGTCTTCAGCTGCAATACCAGCGAGTGCCACTAGAGGTCGGCTCCAAAAAGCCTCCGGCTCCATAGACTCCCATTCAACTTCTGTCATCAAATCCAAAGTGAATAAAATGTGTCCATCAGTTCTCTCGGTGTTGTTAGCTAAAGTCACTCCTTCTTCTTAGTTTTCTGGAGGTCCATCTGAAAATAATCCCTCATTCATTAGAAAAGAAGATTCAAGAAGACCTGTTTTTGGGGGCGTGTCTGTTTGATTGACAGGCCTGCGGTGCAGTCAGGTTACAGCTATCGGTGGGCGGGACGTAGTATCGTCAGGTTTCCGATCAGATCGGTCAGATCCACCACTGGCTCCTCCCCCAGCTCGTCCAAATATGGTCACTTCCTGCTCCGAACCGCTCCGAACTAGCAAAGATGGTGACGGACAGAATCTGAACTGGAGGATTCATAACGTTCACAAACCAACGATGACGTCACTGATGGATGATGACATCACTGATGGTTGATGGTTGATGATGGTGCATTTTTTACTGACATCTGATTGGCCAGTGTTTTCCCTCTCTCTTGGCTGATTGACAGGACTGATATCTGCAGCGGTTCTCTTTGTTATTTACAAACTAGAGTTCTTAAGATGGATGTTGTAGTATTGAAGGAATGTGATGTGACTCCTCGTATAAAACTAATGTACATTTTCTCAAAATGAATAATAAGAATATCAAGGCTGAAATATTGTGGGTTAGGGTTATTTTTGTATTTATGTTGGCTTAGTAGACAAATCTCTGCTCCACCAAATGAGTGTTCGTTAACGCTGTGGTTTCTGTTGCACCGGACCACCTCTCCCCTACTTCCTCTTTGTAAAAGAGAGTTTCCTCATCACTTCCTCCCTCATGTTCTCAGTCAGCTCCATCTCATTGAAGCAGAGCTGTCCAATTTGGGGCCCGAGGGCCAAGTTTGGCCGGCAACTTCTTTGTTAGGGCCCACCACTGCATCTGACAAGGTTGTGCTTATCGTCCTTGTTCTTCAGTGCTGTAAAATCCTACCAGAATAGCTACTAGCTGTAAATGTTGTGCAGCTAATAAGTACATGCGTAAATGTCCCTATTAAGTTTCATTGGCCTCCGTCTTATCTATGAAGAATGATGGTGATGTCTGTCCTGCTGAGGCTCATGGGTCCTACGTCACTGAGCCTACGTCAAGATGACACAATAGTTTTTGACAAAAATTTCTGCAAAAGACTAAAATGACTGATGCAGATGTTTAAAATTTTTCTGAAATTTCATTTTAGTTGTAGAATGTTAAATTCCTGTCAAATATATTACATTTTAATGAAATGTAATTTGAAACAACATGATGTATTTTTGGCCCTCGGCCCTCCATCCAGGTGAATTTGCCTCCGTCCTGTCATGCTGCATCATGAGATCCTCAATGGATACAAATGTTTCCAAAATCAAAGGAACCCGTTTGTTCCAACTTTTCTTCTTCAACTCTTTGTTCTGCTTTGACTTCCTGTTGAATGAGTTCCACGTTTTCTCACCCGTTCTTCATTCTTTGTAGACGTTGCCCCTAAAAGTCATCAATCCATCTCTAGCCGAGTCAGTTTTATTTTTGCAGCCCAGCATCACAGATTCTGAACTTTCCTTTATTGTTCAGTAGCAGGAGGTGCTGCCGTCCTTTCTGTTCGCCAGGTTGAACACATTATTGTCTCTGATCATTCAGTAAGTTTGTGTGTGTGTGTGTGTGTGTGTGTGTGTGTGTGTGTGTGTGTGTGTGTGTGTGTGTGTGTGTGTACAGGACATCTGAGCTTTGATGATGTTGTAAAGATTATTTTTAGAAACGCTGCCTTCAAACGAAATCTGCTTTTAAACAATTTCAGTTCTCTTTCTTTGACGGTGCATTTTAGGGAAGTCAGTGGGTTTCGAATAAATTTCACACAAGGGTCGTTTGACGAAGTGTAACTCGGACATATTCTCAGAATAACAGGAGGCAGATCGACCGAGTCGGTGACACTCGGCAGCAGAGACGATGGCGAGGCCCACGGCAGCGGGAGGAAGAGGTGGCTGCAGGTTGCTAACCACAGTGACTGAAGTCTTCCTCCTTCTGCAGAACAACCTGTGGGTTTCTGATGAAGTGGAGTCACCACCAGTTCGCTGTTCTCAGTTTCACATTTGATGTGAAAGCAGCACTGTTGTCACTGGTTATGCTCAATACTTCATGTTTTCTTTGTAGCACAGCAAGCTTAGCTAATAATAACAATAATAATGCATTTATTTCTGTTAAATATTCAAATCATGTCTATCTTGACTACTGCAGCATGTTGTCATCTGAGCCTTTTACAGACATACACAGTGCATGATACAACCATCTTCCATCAGTGATGTCATCGTTGGTTTGTGAACGTTATGAAGCCTCCAGTTCAGATTTTGACACTGAATGACATACAGAAAACCTGTGGAGATTTTTTTATTCACTTTGGATTTGATGAGAGAAGTTGAATGGGAGTCTATGGAGCCGGAGGCTTTTTGGAGCCGACCTCTAGTGGCACTCGCTGGTATTGCAGCTGAAGACACTTCTGGATCAGAATCATTTTACAGACCTGAAACTACGAACTCTTTTACATACAGTCTGTGGGATGATGTTTGCTATCTTAAACCTTTGGACTCAAACACACAGGATTCCATGAAATGGTTGTTGCCATTAAAACATGATAGCTTGCTTGGTTGGACAGTAGCATGTGTCCCTCCTTATAAAAAGGTTTATCTCTCCGTGTACTGATGATTTCAGGACGTCTCGTCCCGTCAGGCTTCATAAAGGGCTTCACTGTGTTGTGAATGCTGACATGCAGCACCGTCTCTGGGTTGAAATGTGTGAGACATACCTGCAGCAGGAGCGCACATGCATGCAGGTTCAGGACATTCATGTCAGATAGATTCCATGTCATAGTTTTCTCATTTTCTCTCATCAGTTTATGTGTGTGATGAGTTCAGTGGCTTCAGTCGAATGTCTGTCAGAGTCGTAAGCTGCAGATCGAGCTGTGTGTTGTTGGGATTTGTCCTCCGAGTTCAGGAGTGGCAGCGGCGCAAGTTGGTGGTGAGTGTGGACTCCACACAGCCGCTCCAGTGTCATCTGAAAAGCCCTTTGTTGTCACATGGTGGCCCATTGTGTGTGTGAAAAGCAACAAGCCTTGTGTGCAGCTTTGAGCAAACAGTGAGGAGGATTCACAGACCACCCATGTAAACAGGCCTCCCTGGGCAGCAGCACCGCTGCGGTTCATGTTAACTATTAACTTTAACAACATATTTCACGTCGGTAGAAGTGGCTCTGATGTGGCTCTGGGCAGCGAGGCGGCTGCATGGCATTTTCATTTTGGTACCAAAGCTGAACCTAAATTTAATTTGAATCCACAGCTGATAAAACACAATCAGAAACATGCAGTGGGGACAGAAAATGGAAAGATGTCTCTTCAGGAATCAACATTCATAGAGAAGATCATTCATCTCTCTTATAATGTAATATTCAGTTAAATATTTATCTGCCAGACGCGCCGCAGCATCTGATGGAGATGAATATTGAATAACTGGTCTGTTGTCGACAGCTAGTCTGTAAAACATCAAGAAATATTTTCTTGTTATTAGATAATCAGGATTGGAAAATTTTTATTCACTTTGGATTTGATGAGAGAAGTTGAATGGGAGTCTATGGAGCCGGAGGCTTTTTGGAGCCGACCTCTAGTGGCACTCGCTGGTATTGCAGCTGAAGACACTTCTGGATCAGAACCATTTTACAGATCTGAAGCTACGAACTCTTTTATATTCAGTCTGTTAATAAGGAGGAAACATGAATAATTCATAATCATACATACATGAAACAAAAGAAGTTCACTTTTATAATCACCTTGTCTTCATTGTGAGATTGAAGTGGACTTTATTTCCTTTACGTTTCTGAGCTGGTGAATTTGAGGTGTTTAGTGTTGTGAGTCTGAAGCAGCTGATGAGGAGTTGTAATGATGAACATGTCCGTTTACCTGAGCTCTGACTCACCACTGCTGCCTGGCTTGTGGTCAGCCAGGTGTTATAAAGAGGAAGAAGAGAAAATGAGGAAGCCACATGGTGAAACTCCCTCAGCAGCAGCAGTGTTTCCTCTAAGCTGCATCGATCGCTTCAGTCGTAGGACATGTGACATCAGCCCATCCATCCTCCCTCCTCATCCTCCTCAGCCTCTTCATCCTCCTCCTCTTCCTCATCCTCCTCTCTCTCCTCCTCCCTCAGACCTGATCCAGTGCACCAATGAGATGAATGTGAATATCCCTCAGCTGGCGGACACGCTGTTTGAGCGGACCACCAACACCAGCTGGGTGGTGGTCTTCAAGTCGCTCACCACCACCCACCAACTGATGGTCTACGGCAACGAGGTCAGCACTCTGAGGGATGATGTTTAGATTAAACATGTTGCCAAAGCATAAACTCTCACAAAAATAGTAGAATATAAATGATAAAGCCAGTTCTACTGTCAGCATGCATGCATGCAGCCAAGTCTCAGATTATGTGGCTTAAATTGATCAAGTCTTCTAAAATGTGTTTATATTTTGAGCAGCTTGTCAGAAAATGAGTTTCAGTTTCAACATGTTTCACAATGAACACAGATTCTGTTTCTTCTTTCCAGACTTTGTCTTTTATGGCGACCAGTTTCAATAATAATAATCACTGATTCTATATTTCTATATTAATTTGTCTTTTTATGGGATGTTTTATTTGGGTCAGATTTTTTGCTAATTGAATTTCTCTGTCTAGTAAATTGTAGCGTTCTAGTTTATGTACCAATTGGATTTCTGTTTCTTGGTTTATTGTCTTTATCCATTTGGATTATTTGTCATTGTTCTTTTTTTAATTTAAATTCAGAAGTCTGGCTCGGCGCTGCAGCTGCAGACAGTTTTTATGTTTTTACAGAACTGAAGATGGACCTTTTGAGTCCCATTTTTCTTGACATACATACAAATCACGGGTATTTCATTTGACATTTGACTAAATGACCGAAGTGGAGCTGTTGCACAACAGTGAGCTGGTTGAAAACAGTGCCTGCAGACTTCCTCATGTGTTGATTCTCCTGCAGAGATTTATCCAGTATCTGGCTTCAAGGAACACACTCTTCAACCTCAGCAACTTTCTGGACAAAAGCGGCCTACAAGGTATTTCACCAGCTCCAAGCAGGTACTCTGCCATGTTCACCAGTGACCACCCAGTGTGACCCCCCCCCCCCCTTCTGTTTGTGATGCAGGCTACGATATGTCCACGTTCATCAGGAGGTACAGCCGCTACCTGAACGAGAAGGCCGTGTCCTACAGGCAGGTCGCCTTTGACTTCACTAAAGTGAAAAGAGGGTGAGGATCATGTTCACTTCTTAGCTTGCACCCGAGCCGAGCTTGAATTTCTTGTTCCAGAAACTTGGTGTTGTTTGACACCGTTAAAGAAGGAAGGAGACGCACAGGACTGAGAATAACACTGCAGTCGTTTTATTTCCTGCAAAATACATTGTGACAGTTTTGGTCAAAGTTGCATAAGCTCCTCAGATATATGCAACATTTCACTTCTGCAGCTCCAGTAGGAGAAAAAAAGACTTCCTGTTTTTCACTTCATCATTTCAAAGGAAAAGTTCTTCCAGATAAGTCGATGGATGAAGCAGCTTTTTACCAAATCTTGTGAAGCTGGACACAAGCAGGTGTGATGATACGGCCTAGTTGTTTAGCGTTACTCTCCCTGATCCAGTGGGTCTACAACCCTGTTTGCAAATAAGAACAGAATGCAATGATTTGTTCAACATATAAACTCGTATTTAATTGAAAATAGACCAAAAAAAACATCAAATGATGAAACGGAGAAATGTTATTGTTTTATTAAAAATATATGCTCATTTTGAATTTGAAGGCAGCAACACGTCTCAAAACAGTTTGGCAGGAACAACAAATGCATCTCAGTGCATGACGCTGTCCACCTTTTTAGAGACGTGTTGCTGCCATCAAATTCAAAATGAGCAGATATTTTTCATAAAACAATACAATTTCTCAGTTACAACATTTAATATGTTGTCTTTGGTCTATTTGTAATTAAATATGGGATTACGTGATTTCCAGATCATTGCTTCTTTGTTTTTATTAACATTTTACACTTTTTTTGGACTTGGTGTTGTCAGACTTGATATTGTGAAGCTCTCCACTGCAGGAGGAGGAGTTCTCATGTTTATGTGTTGATTCAATGACTTGAGCATCATAAAAATCAACCATGTCATTGACAGCCAACATCTAAATCTTCAAATAATGACAGTCGGTTCAAGGCTCCTCGGTTTTCCTTCCGCAGGTCTGATGGAGTGATGAGAACCATGAACACAGAGAAGCTGCTGAAAACCATCCCCATCATCCAGAACCAGATGGACGTGTTACTGGACTTTAACGTGAGTGTCGTCTGCATCTCCTGTCGTCTAAAAAACGCCTGCTGACAGTTTAAACACCTCCTCCTCCTCTCGTCCAGGTCAACGCCAACGAACTGACCAACGGCGTGATCAACGCGGCCTTCATGCTCCTGTTCAAAGACGCCATCCGACTGTTCGCAGCCTACAACGAGGGCATCATCAACCTGCTGGGTGAGTCCCAGCGAACACTGAACACCATCATCTACCTGATACAGCAGCTGTTTCCCTGCTGACCTCAGGACTTCTCTGACATTAATATGCAGCCGGCTCGGCGTCCTCCTCTTAGCGTGATGAGCATGCATTGCAGCACTTCTATAGGGCGAGGCTCCCCACCTTGTTTTCACCTTCTTGCTGATAGAAATTATTTTGCGTAGGCCTCGTTTGCATACTGTGATGATGACTGCACAGATAGTAGCGCTCAGCTGTGAGCTCATTCGTCTGTGTGAAGCTGAATCAGGAGGAATGCAGAGAAACTGACATCCAACAGGAATACCGGCGATCACGTTGGAGTTGAAGCTGTACAAAAAGTCCCCGACGCTCATGGTCACGTGATGGGACTTCAGTACATCACATGTACAGTGGGTACGGAAAGTATTCAGACCCCTTTAAATTTTTCACTCTTTGTTTCATTGCAGCCATTTGCTAAAATCAAAAAAGTTCATTTTATTTCTCATTAATGTACACTCAGCACCCCATCTTGACAGAAAAAAACAGAAATGTAGAAATTTGTGCAAATTTATTAAAAAAAAGAAAAACTGAAATATCACATGGTCATAAGTATTCAGACCCTTTGCTGTGACACTCATATTTAACTCACATGCTGTCCATTTCTTCTGATCCTCCTTGAGATGGTTCTACTCCTTCATTGGAGTCCAGCTGTGTTTAATTAAACTGATTGGACTTGATTAGGAAAGGCACACACCTGTCTATATAAGACCTTACAGCTCACAGTGCATGTCAGAGCAAATGAGAATCATGAGGTCGAAGGAACTGTCCAAGGAGCTCAGAGACAGAGTTGTGGCAAGGCACAGATCTGGCCAAGGTTACAAAATAATTTCTGCAGCACTCAAGGTTCCTAAGAGCACAGTGGCCTCCATAATCCTTAAATGGAAGAAGTTTGGGACGACCAGAACTCTTCCTAGACCTGGCCGTCCAGCTAAACTGAGCAATCGTGGGAGAAGAGCCTTGGTGAGAGAGGTAAAGAAGAACCCAAAGATCACTGTGGCTGAGCTCCAGAGATGCAGTAGGGAGATGGGAGAAAGTTCCACAAAGTCAACTATCACTGCAGCCCTCCACCAGTCGGGGCTTTATGGCAGAGTGGCCCGACGGAAGCCTCTCCTCAGTGCAAGACATATGAAAGCCCGCATAGAGTTTGCCAAAAAACACATGAAGGACTCCCAGACTATGAGAAATAAGATTCACTGGTCTGATGAGACCAAGATTGAACTTTTTGACGTTAATTCTAAGCGGTATGTGTGGAGAAAACCAGGCACTGCTCATCACCTGCCCAATACAATCCCAACAGTGAAACATGGTGGTGGCAGCATCATGCTATGGGGGTGTTTTTCAGCTGCAGGGACAGGACGACCGGTTGCAATTGAAGGAAAGATGAATGCGGCCAAGTACAGAGATATCCTGGAAGAAAACCTCTTCAGATATCCTGGAAGAAAACCTCAGACTGGGCCGAAGGTTCACCTTCCAACAAGACAATGACCCTAAGCACACAGCTAAAATAACAAAGGAGTGGCTTCAGAACAACTCTGTGACCATTCTTGACTGGCCCAGCCAGAGCCCTGACCTAAACCCAATGGAGCATCTCTGGAGAGACCTGAAAATGGCTGTTCACCAACGTTCACCATCCAACCTGACGGAACTGGAGAGGATCTGCAAGGAAGAATGGCAGAAGATCCCCAAATCCAGGTGTGAAAAGCTTGTTGCATCATTCCCAAGAAGACTCATGGCTGTACGAGCTCAAAAGGGTGCTTCTACTCAATACTGAGCAAAGGGTCTGAATACTTATGACCATGTGATATTTCAGTTTTTCTTTTTTAATAAATTTGCACAAATTTCTACGTTTCTGTTTTTTTCTGTCAAGATGGGGTGCTGAGTGTACATTAATGAGAAATAAAATGAACTTTTTTGATTTTAGCAAATGGCTGCAATGAAACAAAGAGTGAAAAATGTAAAGGGGTCTGAATACTTTCCGTACCCACTGTAGATCTGGTTAGGGCCCGAGCACCGAGTGGTCGCCTTTTAACATGTTCAAAAACTCATTCAACTTTACACAAAAGTCAGCTCCAGTACAAATGGAAGTATTCTATAGGTTTTGGTCACAAAATGGCTCGCTATCGCCCCCTATATTGAGACCTCAAGGCTGCTTTCACCGACATGAACAAAATTCGGTAGACATGTGTATCACGCATCACAAAAAAGTATCTTGGCACCATGACCAAAACTCAACAGGAAGTCTGCCATTTTGAATTTAGTGGCCATTTTGGCGATTTGCATGTGTTGCACTTTAATGAACTCCTACAGATTTTATCGACTTGAAATTTGGTGCGTCCAGTCTTAATGCCGTTGGGATGAAAAGTTATGAAAATAATTTGTTTTCGTCAAACGATGCACCTGTGGCGTGGTGGCCATTTTGAGTGTATCGCCATGATATTAAAGTTGCTGTAATTTTGATGTACAGTGTCCGATCTTCCTCAAACTTTACATGTTTGATAAAAAGTCCCCTCCTGAAGACATCTGCATGGTCATACTCAGTAAAAGTCATAGCGCCACCTACTGGCAACAGGAAATTAAGTCTTTTATACTCTGACATGCTTCTTCGAGCCAGTTGATCACGTCAACATTAAATCAGGTCTAATAAGCCTCAAGACGTTGATGATGATATGTTGAGAAATCAATAATTTCCTTCTTTTTTTTTCAGTTCCCATACACATTGCAAATTTCTTTACATGTTTTATGAATGACTAAAGATTCTGCTTCATCCTCCACAGCACCTTGAACACTTCTGAGACACTTTTACTGCTCCTTGGAATAGATTGAAGCACATTAATGTCACTACAGTAGGAATAATTTATAATAATTTATATTTATGAAAAAAAGTGTTCCATAATAAACATGTACAGCTGCTGCTTAGCTCGCTCTGCCCCACTCAGCAAACCTCTTTAGCGTTGACGTACTGACCGGAAACCGGGTTATTTCACTGAGACGGTTGGAAGAGTTGGTCTCCGACTAATTTATATTGTTTTTCTTTTACCGTTCATACCAGTATTGTGCAAATACGTCGCCTTGGCTCCTAAAGTCTCAGCAGGAAGCCCATTTATTACCTGCTGTATATTTGAGAGTTCATAAATAAATGACTTCAGACCAGTACTGAGCCTCACTGACACGTCCTCACTCTCACTCATTGCTTGTTTACCGTTAGCCAGTTAGCCGTTAGCCTGCTCGCTGCAGCTAGAACACAAGTGCTGCTTAAAACTGTCAAAGTCCTCGCTGCTTCAACACTCAGGCTAACAAACGTTTCTACTATTTGGGCGAGTCCAACGTCTGCTCACCCGGATCTTCTGTATATCCGTCGTATCGTTGAGACCAATGAAACTCTGGACGTATAGAAGAACTGGACTCAGAACTGTTTTATGTTGCGAAAATATAAACTTCAAAATGTCAGAAATGAGTAAAACGATGATGTTGTTTGTGATAGCATTTTTGTTTTGACTCTTTTAACAGAAAAATACTTTGACATGAAGAAAGTTCAGTGCAAAGAAGGACTTGACATCTACAAGAAGTTCCTGACACGAATGACACGAATCTCAGAGTTCCTCAAAGTTGCAGAGGTGAGTCAGGAGCCCGGCCCACCCGTCAGGGGTTGCAAAGGATTCTGGGAGTGCAGGATAGTTTGGCTGCTGTTTCATGAACTCTGACGGTGTCTGTTCTTCTCCTGCAGCAAGTTGGAATCGATCGAGGGGACATCCCAGATCTGTCTCAGGTGAGTCGTCACATTCAATCATCACCATTCACTCCTCTGCTGGCACTGCTTTACTTCACTGGAGAATGGCCAAATTTTGGGACGTAATATAATACATAACATTATCATATGCAGAGTATCGCTATATATATATATATATATACACACACACACACATACATACACATTGGTGTGAAAAAGTGATTTCTTATTTTTTTGCATGTTTGTCACTTAAACATTTCAGATCATCAAACAAATTTCAATATTAGTCAAAGATAACACAAGTAAACACAAAATGCAGTTTTTAAATGAAGGTTTTTATTATTAAGGGAGAAAAACAATCCAAACCCACATGGTCCTGTGTGAAAAAGTGTTTCCCTCTAAACCTAATAACTGGTTGGACCACCCTCAGCAGCAACAACTGCAATCAAGTGTTTGTGATAACTTGCAATGAGTCTTTTCCAGCTGTGGAGGAATGTTGGCCCACTCATCTTTACAGAGTTGTTGTTGGAATTCAGCCACATTGGAGGGTTTTCCAGCACCAACCTCCTTTTTAAGGTCATGCCACAGCATCTCAATAGGATTCAGGTCAGGACTTTGACGAGGCCACTCCAAAGTCTTCATTTTGTTTTTCTTCATCCATTCAGAGGTGGACTTGCTGGTGTGTTTTGGATCATTGTCCTGCTGCAGAACCCAAGTTGGCTTCAGCTTGAGGTCACGAACAGATGGCCGGACGTTCTCCTTCAGGATGTTTTGGTAGATGGTAGAATTCATGGTTCCATTTATCACAGCAAGTCTTCCAGGTCCTGAAGCAGTAAAACAGCCCCAGACCATCACACCACCACCACCATATTTTACTGTTGGTATGAGGTTCTTCTTCTGAAATGCAGTGTTACTTCTACACCAGATGTAACGGAACACACACCTTCCAAAAAGTTCAACTTTGGTCTCGTCAGTCCACAGAGTATTTTCCCAAAAGTCTCGGGGATCATCAAGATGTTTTCTGGCAAAAATGAGACGAGCCTTCATGTTGTTTTTGCTCAGCGGTGGTTTTGGTCTTGGAACTCTGCCATGCAGCCATTTCTGCCGAGTCTCTTTCTTCTGGTGGAGTCATGAACACTGACCTGAACTGAGGCAAGTGAGGCCTGCAGTTCTTTGGATGTTGTCGTGGGGTCTTTTGTGACCTCTCGGATGAGTCGTCGCTGCTCTCTCGGGGTAATTTTGGTCGGCCGGCCGCTCCTGGGAAGGTTCACCGCTGTTCCATGTTTTCTCCATTTGTGGATAATGGTTCTCACTGTGGTTCTCTGGAGTCCCAAAGCTTTAGAAATGGCTTTAGAACCTTTTCCAGACTGATAGATCTCAATTACTTTCTTTCTCATTTGTTCCTGAATTTCTTTGGATCTCAGCATGATGTCTATCTTCTGAGGATCTTCTGGTCTACTTCACTTTGTCAGGCAGGTCCTATTGAAGTGATTTCTTGATTGAGAACAGGTGTGTCAGTAATCAGGCCTGGGTGTGGCTCGAGAAATTGAACTCAGGTGTGATGAACCACAGTTAAGTTATGTTTTAACAGGAGGGGGCAAACACTTTTTCACACAGGGCCATGTGGGTTTGGATTGTTTTTCTCCCTTAATAATAAAAACCTTCATTTAAAAACTGCATTTTGCGTTTACTTGTTATCTTTGACTAATATTTAAATTTGTTTGATGATCTGAAACATTTAAGTGTAACAGACATGCAAAAAAATTGGAAATCAGGAAGGAGGCAAACACTTTTTCACACCACTGTATATACACACACATATATATATATATATATATATATATCCAAAGTTGATCCAAAGTTAATCCAAAGTTGATGAAGGTTTATATATATATATATATATTTTATATATATTTATATATATAAACCTTCATCAACTTTGGATAATTTATCATCACTAACGAACCCGACAGAAAATACCGCATTGTCCTTAAAATCATTACGTTAAACACGTTCGTTAGTGATGATCATTTATCCAAAGTTGATGAATGTTTCGAGTTATTGGACTAAGAAGTCACATTCTTGGTCATAAAGTTGATGAAATAAAGTTTGCTGCTGTTTGATTCTCGCTCAGTTTCATGAGATGAGTCCTTTCTGAGTGTGACATCACTGCCGTCAGGTCGCTGTATTGAAATGGTGTAACTTCATAATCAAAGGTCTCAAATTCAAACTGTTGAGACAAAATGCACCAACTATGTATTAAACTATTTGATTCATGTCCCAACGTGGATGAATGTTTTTCACATAGACTGAAGGCGTGTCGAGTCAAACTGGTCAGAAATATTCGAATGACTTCGCTGTAGTCGGGAGACCAACTTCAAACTGGGATTTAGCTGCTTAGATTTAATGAAATGGGTCTTTGCAGGCAGAATACTGTTGCATTTAAATTGAGCCACAGCGCCACCTGCTGTCGTGGAGGGTGTGTCACTTTGATCATTACTGAAGAAAATCTTCTGTAAAATGATGGTGGGAACTTTGTGCCATAATTCACGTGATCTATTTAGTATTATTTGGGTTTGTTTTCTCGACGACGTGATGTTTTAGAGAAACGTTGTGTGTTTGTTTGACAGGTTGTGTTGCAGGTTGTTGATGTCGTTGTGTATTTGGAGACCGATCTGTGTTTGACAGGGAATCTTACAAACACTTCCAAAACATGTTTCTTTTGTTTGTAGGATTTTGGCAGGAAATTGTTTCCAAACAGAAGAAATAATAGAACTCAGCTTTATTTTACAAACTCTTGGTAGCTCAGAAAGTAATTTACCGTAAATGTGACTACCTGTTGACACGCTGATTCATTTAGTGCTGTTTGCAGACATTAAACTGCAGACTGAATACAGTGAGACTTCACATGTGACCTCTATGATCTGGACTTTCCGAATTTGGCCGTTCTTGTCCTCTAACGCTGCGCAGCTTCAGGCCTAACACGTTGTAACACAAACGCTGTGCACGCCAGGCAGCTCTGCATGCGTCCACAACACTGCACCGATGAACAGGACGCACACTCGCTCCTGACCTTGCACGTCTTGCAGCAAATAAAGGTGTGAATCCAGGGTTTCTGTGTTGGACAGGAGGCCAGTGAGCAGCGTCAATGTACCCGTAGCTCTGCATATGAACCAGAACTAGACAAGTTGTTCTTAATAACATCCTGACTATTACCACCTTTATTTTCTGTATTTCCCTTCCTTCTGTCTCCGTTTTCAGTTTACAGTTTGTGTAAGTATCTGAATCTTATCTCTCTATCTCCGTGTGTCCGTACCTGTTTGTGGACTCTTGGCATGCTTCGCTACTTCGTGCTCTTGTGTAATGCGTTCTTTAGCCTTTGAAACTTAACGTGTGTCAATGACCCTCCCTCCAGGCCCCCAGCAGCCTGCTGGACGCCCTGGAGCAGCACTTGGCCTCCTTAGAGGGGAAGAAGGTCAAAGACTCCACGGCAGCCAGCAGGTAGGTCGGCGTCCTCTCGGCTCACGTCCGCTGCAGCAGCTCCAGTGTTGGACTGATGTGTAGAAGTTATTTTGTTGTCGGAGTAAAACTTTGGGTCAACTTTGACACCACGGTGAAGAAAAGATGTAAGATGTTGATCTTCAGTCTCCCTGACTGGATTCTTACTCCCTGTTTTCCGTGTCTGTTCAGAGCCAGCACCCTCTCCAACGCTGTGTCCTCGCTGGCCAACACCGGCATCTCTTTCACCAAAGTGGACGAGAGGGAGAAACAGGCGGCCCTGGAGGAAGAGCAGTCACGCCTAAGAGCACTAAAAGTACACTTTTCCTTCCACTTCCATTCCTTTGTGCTGAAGGCACTTCAGTCCTGAGCAGCAGTATCCTGCTCGCACAGCCACAGTGCTCACCTTTAGTGTTGGAGTCTGCTCACCTCTCAGGCTTCGCACGGTGCTCTCTGTGGTCCATGAACGCCTTCCAGTTGTTTGTTGCACTCTGGTGAAAATAAAGAACCAGAATAACATCACTCAGACTAAAAACTTGCTGAAATGTTGCTAAAAATACAACCGGTGCCAAAAAAACCCGTCCTTTTTACTCCTGCTCACCCTCAGAGGTCATGTTTTCAGTTGGGTTTGAGGTTTCAGTCACCGCTGACGGCCTTGAAGTTGCCATTAGTTTTACTAGGATCCCTGTCTAGTGCTAAAATCACAGCATAGTCATGACAGTTGTTACAGATTTGAAGAATTTCTGTGCTTTCCCCTCATAGTTCCCATCTTCTCTCGACTGTGAGCTGCAGATAAACACACAATTCTTACAATAACCTACATTAGCCTACGTGTTGCTAACATTAGCCTCCTGTTTATTGCAGGACCAGCGTCTGAAGGAGCTCCAGAAGAATCCTGCCATGGCAATCACAGACCCCTCCCCCGTCTCCACTGTGGGCGGGACCCTTAACTCCGCCCCTGCCATCGACCTCTTCTCCACTCCCAGCTCCACCAACAGGTGAGGTCACATGACTCACACCTGCTGAGGATGGATTAGGTGTTTTAAAACATTTCTAAATCATCTCACGGGTAGTTTGTTTTCTCATGAAGAGATAAATCTTTTCTGTGGTGATGATTGAAGAAGCAGAACAACAGTCTGAACAACACAAAGAGAATAAAAAGATACGGCAGTCGTAGTTTTAACTGGTTGGTCCTTCATGTCCTCGTTCTGCTGCAGCACCTCCAGGACCACCAACGACCTGCTGGACCTGCAGCCGGCCTTCCAGCCGCCGCTGTCCACCGCCAACACATGGGGAGGTGAGAGCGCCACTCCGTTGCCACGGTTACAGACACACACATCAGTACACACACCTCCAACACACACTCACCTGTACACACACCTCCAACACACACTCACCAGTACACACACCTCCAACACACACTCACCAGTACACACACCTCCAACACACACTCACCTGTACACACACCTCCAACACACACTCACTAGTACACACACCTCCAACACACACTCACCTGTACACACACCTCCAACACACACTCACCTGTACACACACCTCCAACACACACTCACCAGTACACACACCTCCAACACACACTCACCTGTACACACACCTCCAACACACACTCACCTGTACACACACCTCCAACACACACTCACCAGTACACACACAACACACACTCACTAGTACACACACCTCCAACACACACTCACCTGTACACACACCTCCAACACACACTCACCTGTACACACACCTCCAACACACACTCACCTGTACACACACCTCCAACACACACTCACCAGTACACACACCTCCAACACACACTCACCTGTACACACACCTCCAACACACACTCACCAGTACACACACCTCCAACACACACTCACCTGTACACACACCTCCAACACACACTCACCAGTACACACACCTCCAACACACACTCACCTGTACACACCACAGAGTGAAACTTCAGCCTCCAACTGAAGTGATGTACGTTTGATTGACAGTTTTATTATTAATGTAACACACACCTTTGCTTCCAGGTGTTGAGTCGCATGTTGAATCGTCCACCTGTCAACATTAACACAAGCTGAAACAACAACATGCTCAGATTTGTATTTTAGATTTTATTTTAATGTTGCTATTGTTGAAATAAAAACAGTCCCATATTTACAGATATGTAAGCGCCTGCAGAAACACTGCTCACATTAATACGCCTTTAAACACATCTTATTCTGCAGGTTTGGATGTTTCCAGTGTTCTTGTAGTAAACATTGTTAGTATCAATCAATCAATTCAACTTTATTTATAAAGCACTTTCTGTACATTTTGCTACGTTTCAAAGTGCTTAACAGATGATTGACAGGCCAGTAATGAGACAGAAAGTTGTAGACCAGAAAAATACAATAAATTTGAGAACAAATTAAAAAACAACAAGATAAAAGAAATGTAGAAGGTAGATCAAAAGGTAAAATCGAGTGAGATAATAGTTAGAAACTAAAATGGAGATAAAAATGAGGACAACGTATTAAAAAGATCAAAGTTGATCAGAAAGAGGGATAAAACATAAGATATGACACAAGAGGAATTAAAAGTGTAAAAGCAGCTCAACGGATGATAAAAGGTATGAAAATGTGGAGGAAATAAATAAATAAAAAACAAATGGATACAAATTTGAATAGAGTATAAATGTGAGTATAATATTGTGTAAATATTGTGGCTGCCTCAGATAAGATCTACGGTGACATCATTTAGGTGATGCTTTTAGTTGTGTCGTCTATCAGGAGAAGGTTTGCTTCCTCCAGCTGACCAGCAGCGTTCATGTTTCCAGTCTGCTGTCAGAGGTCAGAGGTCATCGGCTCTGATAAACCACTGGACTGGTTCTAAATGGGCGATAGAGCTGCTGGTCTGAACCTCTGATGTCGGCCAATCAGAGCAGAGCCTGACTTCACCCCGTCTCTGGATCTCTAACGCTGTTTTAATCCTTCTCACCTCCATCTCTGAGCCCCCCTCCCCCCATTCACCTGGTGTTGCATGCACTCTTTAACCACTCTGTTGTGTCTCACCCTCCTCTCCTCCATCATCTCTGTCCTCCTTCTCCTCCTTCTCCTCCTCTACCCGCTCAGATCCGTTCACCTCTGCTGCAGATGCTGCCGAGGAATCCATTCCCAACTCAAACCCTTTCCTCACTCTGCCTGTTGTCGATGTCCACCTGTCCTCGGCGTCCTCAGACGCCCTCGGTCTGTCCTGCGGGACACCGAGCCGCCACGTGTTCGGTGGGATTGTTTCGCTGCATCCTCACTTTTCTTTTACATTTCACTTTGTGTCCACTCGACATGTTTATGTTGTACCGATGTGATGGATCCCAAGACGTCCTGCTGGGGAAGATTTCCTGTGTGGTTTCCAAGCCAACACAGACGTGCAGTGATTGGACCACAGTTCAGATCACGTCTCACGCTCATCAGAGATCAGCGGCCGTGTTCAGAGACGCCGAGTCCTCTCGGAGCGCTGAACGTCACCTCAACGTGACCTCAGGGAGTTTATCTTCAGAGGGTTAGGAACCTTCTCAGAGCAACTCTGATGAAGGAAAGAACAGAAACGCTGATCTTAGTGAGGAGGTGTGGTCCACCCCGTTGCTAGGCAACACGTCCTTTTAAACCTTAAAACTTGAACTTTTATCTTTACGAGGATCTATTCCTACCTAACTTTAAGGGAACATTTTTAGAAATGTTTTCTTTCCCCACCAGGAGGAACTTGTGACTACGGCCCTGATGTTCGTTTTCTCAGCTCTTCACCTTCTCTAATTAAACAAGTTTCATCTTTTCTTTTCTTTTCTTTTCTTTTCTTTTCTTTTCTTTTCTTTTCTTTTCTTTTCTTTTCTTTTCTTTTCTTTTCTTTTCTTTTCTTTTCTTTTCTTTTCTTTTCTTTTCTTTTCTTTTCTTTTCTTTTCTTTTCTATCTTTGTGTTTGTGTTTGGAAGGTGTGTTGCGTGACTGTCCATCTTCATCAGCAGCCTTTTGTTTCTCTTCAGATCATTACAATCCTTTTTTTGCCTCGAGCTCCTCGCTGGCGTCTGATCTCGATGCTGCCGCTCAGCCAGAGACGCTGATCACAGGTACGGCTGCAGGACAGCTGACGTGACAGCAGTGACGTGTTGTGTAACGTTTGTCATGAGTTGAGGTGTATTGATGCGGTGTCTCAGTGAATTAGAGCCCCCCTTTTTTTTTTCTTCCTGTGAGCCTGTGGGCGGAGCCTGCATTGTTAAATGTCCCATATTGTAACATATCCATCTCTTTTTTTATTGTTATTATAAAGGAGGTCTAGTTTAAATACTGTAGGTGAACTCTGCTCTTTGGATGAGCCATTTGTACCGCTGTAAATTTGTGATGTCACAAATGTCTGCCGTCAGCGTTATAAGTCAGAAAACATGGAGCAGCTAACAAGCTACGAGACTTTAGTAAAGGTGTGGTTGGCCCGGGGGAGTGTCACTCTGGAAAGATTCAGCCAATCACAGGAGGTTATCGATATCGACGTACCTTAAACACAGAACGGTTTGTTCTTAAAAAGTTAGATGTAAAACTGTTTTTGGTGCTTAAAACCACAAAAATATCTCTAATGGAAATCAAGAAGGAAAAAAAAAACGCTGCAAAAGTGTCAAATATGGGACCTTTAATTTTTCCGTAGTTTTAAGCTAGCCGTGTGAAACGTTGGACTTTCCTACTCCTGCTGCTCTGGTATCTTCATGGTCTTCTTCCCTCCTCTTCTCCTCTTCCCTCTTCTCCTCCTTCCTCCTCTTTCTTCCTCCTCTTGTCCTCCCTCCTCTTCCGGCCTCTTCTCCTCCTCCTTCCTCTTTCTTCCTCTTCTCCTCCCTTCTCCTCTTCTCCTCCTCTTCCCTCCTCTCCTCCCCCCTCTTATTTTCCTCCCTCCTCTTCCCTCCCCCTCATCCCTCCTCCTCCTTTTCCCTCCTTCTATCCTCCCCCTCCTCTTCTCCTCTTCCCTCCTCCCCCTCATCTTCCCTCCTCTCCCCCTCTCCCACCTCTTCCCTCCTCCCCTCTCACCCCCTTCCTCTTCCCTCCTCCTCCTCCTCCTCCCTCCCCCTTCTCCTCTTCCCTCCTCCCCCTCATCTTCCCTCCTCTCCCCCTCTCCCACCTCTTCCCTCCTCCCCTCTCACCCCCTTCCTCTTCCCTTCCCTCCTCCTCCCTCCCCCCTCCTCCCTCCTCCCCCTCCCTCCTCTTCTCCTCCTCCTGTCTTCCTGTGTGTCAGACTCCTTCTGTGGGCCTTACACCACCCCCCCAGTGTTCCAGTGTGAGCCTGCTGTTGGTCTGTTCAGAGGTAGGTAACTCCCGATCAGACCTCAGACTCCGTAACACTCAGGGTTTGTATAATGCTTTTATTTTCATTACTTTCATCATCAACAGTCAAAAATCTCCAAATATGACATTTATTGTCACATAAAATTTGAAAATTAAAAAAGTTGGAATGACAGAAATTTTGGCAATATTGATGGGAAAAAAAAAATTAGAATAGCAACCACTAATTTTTCTGTTAACTAATTGATTCATTTTTTTTTTTTTTTTTTTTTTAATAAAGGTGTTTCCTAAAGCTGGACTTTTTTTCACAGGGACGAGTTTTTAAGGAACTGAAAGGTTCCTTCAGCTCCTGTTTGCACAGTGTTTTAAAGGAGATTAAAGTCCTGTGATGGATGTTATTCTCCTGAGTTTTAGTAACAGTGGGCACACAGGTTCATTAACGCCACCTGCTGGACTGGAGAGTGACCAACCATCATCCATCAGTGACGTCATCAACATTCAGTGATGTCATCAACCATCATCCGTCAGTGACGTCATCAACATTCAGTGATGTCATCATCCATCAGTGACGTCATCGTTGGTTTGTGAACGTTATCAATCCTCCAGTTCAGATTCTGTCCGTCACCATCTTGTTAGTTCGGAGCGGTTCGGAGCAGGAAGTGACCATATTTGGACGAGCTGGGGGAGGAGCCAGCGGTGGATCTGACCGATCTGATCGGAAACCTGACGATACTACGTCCCGCCCACCGATAGCTGTAACCTGACTGCACCACAGGCCTGTCAATCAAACAGACACGCCCCCAAAAACAGGTCTTCTTGAATCTTCTTTTCTAATGAATGAGGGATTATTTTCAGATGGACCTCCAGAAAACTAATAAGAAGGAGTGACTTTAGCTAACAACACCGAGATAACTGATGGACACATTTTATTCACTTTGGATTTGATGAGAGAAGTTGAATGGGAGTCTATGGAGCCGGAGGCTTTTTGGAGCCGACCTCTAGTGGCACTCGCTGGTATTGCAGCTGAAGACACTTCTGGATCAGAACCATTTTACAGACCTGAAGCTACGTCAACTAATATTTATATATACATCCAAATATGGTCACTTCCTGCTCCAAACCGCTCCGAACTAGCAAAGATGGTGACGGACAGAATCTGAACTGGAGGATTCATAACGTTCACAAACCAACGATGACATCACTGATGGTTGATGACATCACTGCTGGCTGCTGGTTGGTCCTGATGCATCAACCTGTGTCTGAACACCACCAGTGTGTGACGTCACAGAAGAAAACAGATGTGTCTTTTGAAACCTGTTTTTTTTTTTTAAATGTCTCCTCTGCTTGTATGGATGCTTTCCTTTTTTCTTCCACCCGTGTTGGTGTTGAGAAGAACAGATGTTTTGGATCTTGAGGTATTTTCTTGTGTCCTCAGGGTTTACCGGCTCCCCGACGCCCCAGCAGAACTCTCCGGGCCTTCATGTCGACTTCGACTCGGTCTTTGGGAACAACACCAACGCTAACAACCTGGACGCTGCAGGTATGTGTTGGACTGCTGCAAGTTGCGCCTCCTAGTGGCCGTCCTGAAGGCAGCGGGCCTCGTGGCCTCTGCTGCCACCTGAAGGCTCGGAGGCAGGTTGCATGTTTATTGGATCATGTAGAGCAGGAGTCTTCAACGTTTTTCAGGTCAAGAACCCCCAAACTGACAGAGCAGGGACCCCCTACTATAGATACTGTATAAAATAGTGTTTTATATTAAACTGGAGGAGTGCAGGAGGTTTTGAGGGACAGGTCCAGGCTTGGAGGGACAGGTCCAGGATTGGAGGGACAGGTCCAGGCTTGGAGGGACAGGTCCAGGCTTGGAGGGACAGGATCAGGCTTGGAGGGACAGATCCAGGCTTGGAGGGACAGGATCAGGCTTGGAGGGACAGGTCCAGGCTGGTCTCCTGCTGAATGTGCATTTCTGACTGCAAGATAACATCTTCTGCCTCCATTTATCGATTCACTACAATATGTTGGATTCATGTTAATGTCGATTTAAAGACATTTAAATTTGTTTAAAAAAATTAAAACTTGTCTAATCAACCAGAAATTTCAGGGACCCTCTGCAGTACCTCTGCGGACCCCCTGTTGAAGACCTCGGATGTAGAGGATCTGGAACAGATAAAAAAAATCAAAGTGCTGCACTTTGATTAGTTTGTGTGTGGTTCATGTAAACTACAAATGTCCAAACCTCATCAGATTATGAAAGACGCTTTCTATTATAACAAGTTGAATCTTTTTATGAAGCCGCCAGCTTCTTTGGGCTGCTGGTTCTTCATTGGACAGAAGGGTTTCATTTACAGACTTAACACCTGGTTCACTGTTTGGAAAAGTAGAATAAAACCTTATTATTGCTGCAGGGAGAACGTCTGTCTGCACCATTACGTTTATCAGCCATTGAGGTTTTATACAATGTTTATTTGCTTGTTAGTTGTTGTTTTTTTATAGTTATTTGTATTGTCATCACTTCCAGTGACCATCCCATGATAATTCAGATTGTCAGAAAGCAGTGAGATCGCCTGAGACTGTCACTTGGGATTTGATTGGTAGTTAAACATGATTCTCCTCGTTGCTCGGTAGATAAGTCGGTGACATACAGCTGTGAGCTTTTCTGAGATAAAACACCAAACACGTGACCGATAGTTTCCAACAGCTGGTCTATCTTTGAGCTTCTCGTCATTCTGCTGTCTCATCAACATGTTCATGTGCAGACAGAGATTATCTGTGATGTGTGTTTTCTGTGGCTGCATTAAGACACACTTACTCACGTTATTGTGTGGTGCCTTTTTATCACAAACACACACACACGCACGCACGCACGCACACACACACACACACACACACACACACACACACACTCTCTCACAGCCACAGCCTCTCCGAAATCATCTATACCCAATCGTATTCCTGATCTGTTGCCATGGTAACCTCATTAGTTGTCAGATGTTCCAGCAGGTGGGTTTTTTCTGTCTTTACACAGCTTTTCCAGTGTTTTGTTGATCCTGTCTTAACTTTTTTGCCGGCATTGAATAAAAAATGAGCAGATATTTTTCTTTGGTATACAAAAGTGTATTAGTTTCAACATTTGTTGTCTTTGTTCCATTTTTAATTCAATATGGGTTTGTGATTTGCGAATTATGTTACTCAACATCATAAAAAAATGTTTCTAGTTACAAAACAAAATTGCCAATATTAGCCAACAGCAAAACAGAAATAACAACAGAAAGAAATAATACCAGAAAGAAATAACAACAGAAATAAATAATACCAGAAAGAAATAATACCAGAAATAAATAATACCAGAAAGAAATAATACCAGAAAGAAATAACAACAGAAAGAAATAAGAACAGAAAGAAATAACAGAAACAAATAACAACAGAAAGAAATAATACCAGAAACAAATAACACCAGAAACAAATAACAACAGAAAGAAATAACACCAGAAACAAATAACAACAGAAAGAAATAATACCAGAAAGATATAACAACAGAAAGAAATAATACCAGAAAGATATAACAACAGAAAGAAATAATACCAGAAAGATATAACAGAAAGAAATAATACCAGAAAGAAATAACAGCAGAATGAAATAACACAGAAAGAAATAACACCAGAAAGAAATAAGAACAGAAAGAAATAACACTATAAAGAAATAACACCAGAAAGAAATAACACCAGAAAGAAATAAGAACAGAAAGAAATAATACCAGAAAGAAATAACAACAGAAAGAAATAACACCAGAAAGAAATAACACCAGAAAGAAATAACACTAGAAAGAAATAACAACAGAAAGAAATAACAACAGAAAGAAATAACACCAGAAAGAAATAAGAACAGAAAGAAATAATACCAGAAAGAAATATTACCAGAAAGAAATAATACCAGAACGAAATAACACCAGAAACAAATAACAACAGAAACAAATAACAACAGAAACAAATAACAACAGAAACAAATAATACCAGAAAGAAATAACAACGGAAATGAATAACACCTGAAAGAAATAACACCAGAAAGAAATAATACCAGAAAGAAATAACAACAGAAAGAAATAACACCAGAAAGAAATAACAACACAATGAAATAACACCCGAAAGAAATAATACCAGAAAGAAATAACAACAGAAAGAAATAATACCAGAAAGAAAAACAACAGAAAGAAATAACACCAGAAAGAAATAACAACACAAAGAAATGACAACAGAAAGAAATAATACCAGAAAGAAATAACAAGAGAAAGAAATGACAACAGAACGAAATAACAACAGAACAAAATAATACCAGAGAGAAGTAACAACAGAAAGAAATAAGAACAGAAATAAATAACACCGGAAATAAATAACACCTGAAAGAAATAACACCAGAAAGAAATAACACCAGAAAGAAATAACAACTAAAAGAAATAACACCAGAAAGAAACAACAACAGAAAGAAATAATACCAGAAAGAAATAACAACAGAAAGAAATAATAACAGAAAGAAATAACAACAGAAAGAAATAATAGCAGACAGAAATAACAGAAAGAAATAACAACTGAAAGAAATAACACCAGAAAGAAATAATACCAGAAAGAAATAATACCAGAAAGAAATAACACCAGAAAGACGTAAGAACAGAAAGAAATAACAACAGAAAGAAATAACACCAGAAAGAAATAACAACAGAAAAAAATAACAACAGAAAGAAATAATACCAGAAAGAAATAACAACAAAAAGAAATAACACCAGAAAGAAATAACACCAGAAAGAAATAACAACAGAAAGAAATAACAACAGAAAGAAATAACAACAGAAACAAATAACAACCAGAAAGAAATAACAACAGAAAGAAATAATACCAGAAAGAAATAACAACAGAAAGAAATAACACCAGAAAGAAATAACAACAGAAAGAAATAACAACAGAAAGAAATAACACCGGAAAGAAATAACAACAGAACGAAATAACAACAGAAAGAAATAACAACAAAAAGAAATAACAACAGAAAGAAATAAGAACAGAAAGAAATAAGAACAGAAAGAAATAACAACAGAACGAAATAATACCAAAAAGAAGTAACAACGGAAAGAAATAACAACAGAAAGAAATAACAACAGAAAGAAATAACACCGGAAAGAAATAACAACAGAAAGAAATAACAACAGAACGAAATAACAACAGAAAGAAATAAGAACAGAAAGAAATAAGAACAGAAAGAAATAAGAACAGAAAGAAATAACAACAGAAAGAAATAATAACAGAAAGAAATAACAACAGAACGAAATAATACCAAAAAGAAGTAACAACAGAAAGACATAACAACAGAAAGAAATAACAATAGAAAGAAATAACAACAGAAAGAAATAACAACAGAAAGAAATAACAGCAGAATGAAATAACAACAGAAAGAAATAACAACAGAAAGAAATAATACCAGAAAGAAATAACAACAGAAAGAAATAACAACAGAACGAAATAACACCAGAAAGAAATAACAACAGAAAGAAATAACAACAGAAAGAAATAACAACAGAAAGAAATAACACCAGAAAGACATAACAACAGAAAGAAATAACAACAGAAAGAAATAACAACAGAACGAAATAACAACAGAAAGAAATAACAACAGAACGAAATAACAACAGAAAGAAATAACAACAGAAAGAAATAGCACCAGAAAGAAGTAACAACAGAACGAAGTAACAACAGAAAGAAATAACAACAGAAAGAAATAACAACAGAATGAAATAACAACAGAAAGAAATAACAACAGAAAGAAATAACAACAGAAAGAAATAGCACCAGAAAGAAGTAACAACAGAACGAAGTAACAACAGAAAGAAATAACAACAGAAAGAAATAACAACAGAATGAAATAACAACAGAAAGAAATAACAACAGAATGAAATAACAACAGAAAGAAATAACAACAGAAAGAAATAGCACTAGAAAGAAGTAACAACAGAACGAAGTAACAACAGAAAGAAATAACAACAGAAAGAAATAACAACAGAATGAAATAACAACAGAAAGAAATAACAACAGAATGAAATAACAACAGAATGAAATAACAACAGAAAGAAATAATACCAGAAAGAAATAACAACAGAAAGAAATAACAACAGAAAGAAATAACACCAGAACGAAATAACACCAGAAAGAAGTAACAACAGAAAGAAATAACAACAGAAAGAAATAACAACAGAACGAAATAACAACAGAAAGAAATAACAACAGAAAGAAATAATACCAGAAATATCTTCTCAGTTTTTGAGGCTAGCTGCTGCCGAGTGGAGCGCTAACAGCTTGACTGAAGTGTGATGTGACTGTTTCACTGTGTGGTAACTACACCAAACTACCACCATTAATCTGGTTGAAATAACGATGTTCCTGAAGTCTCACTGAGTCTCGGTGTTTGAGTTGTCCGCTGCTCACGGTCTGACCGCTCTCTTTTTTCTCTCCTCTCGTCCTGGGGTGTGACTCTGCCGTGGGGTGTGACTCTGCCGTGGGGTGTGACTCTGCCGTGGGGTGTGACTCTGCCGTGGGGTGTGACTCTGCCGTGGGGTGTGACTCTGCCGTGGGCCTGTTTGCATGGCGTATGCCTGACCGGGTGAGTTGACTCCACACACACTGATCTCACTCGGTCTCCGCTGAGTGACGGTTTATTTTTGGTTCATCCACGCTCACCATCCTCTGTGTTCCTGTTTGTTTGTGTTGTCATGTTGTTGTCTGGTCTGTTCTGTCTTCACCTGTTGTGCCTCCCCTCCCCTCCTTCCTTCCCTTCTTTTCCTTTTTCCTGCCCCCTTTGATTAAGATATTTTAGGGACCATCCTCAAACCCACAGTGGCGTCCTCCCCGAATCAGGCTCTGACCCCAAACGGCCAGCAGGCCCACAAGCTGGTGTCCACCGACCTCGACTCCTCTCTCGCCAATCTGGTCGGCAGTAAGTCGCTCTCCCTTTTAATAATCTGACATGTATTGTTTTATTTCCATGTTTAGGCTCCATGTTCAGGTGTGTTGCTCACCATCTTCTGTCCTCTTTAGATCTGGGAATCGGGAACGGCACCGTCAAGAAGTAGGTGCCCTCCAGTAGCGTCTGACTTCCTGTCCCTGATCCAGCGTGTTAACCACGTCTTAACATTGAGCTTCCTCTCTGCAGCGACCTCCACTGGAGTCAGCCGGGTGAGAAGAGGCTGACGGGCGGAACCAACTGGCAACCAAAGACGGCTCCGTCCACCACCTGGAACCCTGCGACCATGGTAGGGCCCGTTTCACTGTGACTCCTCCCACCGTCCGACCACTTCCTGTAGTCGCAGTGATTCTGACACACACACACACACACACACACACACACACACACACACACACACACACACATGGGTTATTGATCATGTGGACACAGGTCCAAACAGCTGATCACTCATCAAAAGTCACAAAGGATGACTCGAATGAAGCAGATCAAACAGCATCTAAAGCTCTTATTTTGACAGCTGATGTCGTCCTTGTTTCTATATTCCAGTCACAGACGGTCTGTTCTGGAAACATACGCAGCTTTTAGGACCTTTTAGGACATTGTAGGACCTTTTATCTCCATGGTTAAAAAAATACATAAAAAATGATGAGAACTAAAATATTTCTGTGATGTGCAGCAGAATTATTACCACAAGAAGTGATTACACATTTATGCCTTTATCAGGTAGTGCTTAAAAAAAAAAAGTGTTTTTTCTTTCTTAAATTGCAATTTTTTTTCTAATCCTGCAATTTTCTGCAAAAACTCCAATAAAATCAAAATATTTGAGAAAATCCACCACAAAATCAAACATTTTTGATCGCAACAATCACAAAAGAACTCAGTGAAGTCCTGGCGGGACGGACCGAGAAGCAGAATCACTCATTAAAGGATAATCCCTCACATGATGCAAACAACAGGTGTAATGAGACATGTGACGTGTACCTGAAACAAGCGAACCCTGTCAGAGAGGAGGACTCCTGAATGAGAGCTCCCGCTGCAATGAAAGGAGCACAGTCTGTGATGAAAGCACCCGCTTTGGCACCGGCGTCACGTCTGAGTCACCCGCCAACGACTGAATAGTTAATAAAACGTATCCTTCCCAGGGGGGCGGGGCCTCACACAGATCTGGGTTTGTTATCCCTGCAGGGGCTGTTGGGGAGGCGAACAGTGGACACAGAAAGACTCTCTACTTTGTTCTCTCTGATACGTTTCCTTAAGAAGCACCTGCCCGTCAACTGTCAACTCTCCTTTCACCTCCCTGTTGAACGCAGTCTCTCTAACAGAATACACTTTTTATACCTTCATAATTGACTCTTAACGCGAAACCACAGACTGTTTCTAAAAGTGTTGGTAGCTTCAGGTCTGTAAAATGGTTCTGATCCAGAAGTGTCTTCAGCTAGAAGGTCGGCTCCAAAAAGCCTCCGGCTCCATAGACTCCCATTCAACTTCTCTCATCAAATCCAAAGTGAATAAAATGTCAAAAAAACATTCACAAACCAACTACTGACATCAATCTGATTGGAAACCTGACGATACTACGTCCCGCCCACCGATAGCTGTAACCTGACTGCACCACAGGCCTGTCAATCAAACAGACACGCCCCCAAAAACAGGTCTTCTTGAATCTTCTTTTCTAATGAATGAGGGATTATTTTCAGATGGACCTCCAGAAAACTAAGAAGAAGGAGTGACTTTAGCTAACAACACCGAGATAACTGATGGACACATTTTATTCACTTTGGATTTGATGAGAGAAGTTGAATGGGAGTCTATGGAGCCGGAGGCTTTTTGGAGCCGACCTCTAGTGGCACTCGCTGGTATTGCAGCTGAAGACACTTCTGGATCAGAACCATTTTACAGACCTGAAGATACAAACTCTTTTATAAACAGTCTGTGAATGTGAGGTGTGTCGGAGACACCTGAGAGAAGACATAGTACAAATACAAAAAAGTTAGCAAGAGCTCAGCAAGTCTGTCGGATGGAGGGATCCTGGAGACATTTGTAGATGTGTTTTAGGTTCATTGATGAACAGACTTCAGTGTGACGCTGCGTCCTGATTCTTGAGGATCATCCTGTTTGTTTGTGTCACCTCAGGCTCCATCTGTCATGGCCTTCCCTGCAACCACGCCGACGGGCATGATGGCATATGCAATGGTAAGTCAGCTGGGAGTGTATGTTCACCTCCTGTCTCACTCACACACACACACACACACACACACACACACACACACACACACACACACACACACACACACACACACACACACCCCACAGGCAGATCTTCTGGTATGACTCGGTCTGCATGTTGAACACTTCCTCTTCACTGATGCTGCTTTCCATCAGTGTGCTGCGTATTTATTTGTGATGTTTATGTTCAGATAAATGAGGATCAGAGTTGGAGGTTTGTTCTGAGACATTAAATCCTGGTTTCACCTCAAACATTCTGAACTCGGAGTCCTTGAACGTTCCACATTTATCTGCTGAGTTGTGATGCGTTCACTGACTCAGCTGTTTTTAGAGCAGATGGAAACCACAACGTTATCTTTGGAGCCTTCTGAATGCATCCATTCATTGCCTGCTGTGTTTTTTCCCATCAGCCCCCCAACATGGGCTCCGTGATGATGACGCAGCCCACCATGATGTACACCCAGCCTGTGATGAGGGCGGCCAACCCGTTCGGCTCCAATCCAGGTGCACAGGTAACGGACGTCCACTGTTTCAGAACCGGGTCACTTTCATCAGGCTAAATGAAACTCTGAGAGGTTCTTCTTTCAGTTGATGCGTCTTCCTGTAAGCTGAGACTCAGACTCGGAGGCTCGGAGACTCGGAGACTCGGAGGCTCTTAGATGTGTTTCAGCTGATGATCCCTGTGACTGCTGGGTTTCACATGTTCTCCTCCATCACACGTCTGATCAGAACCAGAGCTCTCCTCCCTCTGGACCTCCTCTCACCACCAGCTCTGTTTGTCCTCTGTTTGTCCTCCTGGTCTCAGTCTCCCACCTCCTCCAGCCCCTCCGGTCTCAGCCCTCTCAGAGCTCCAGGAAAGGACCCCTTTGCGCAGCTCTTTCTGCACAATTTCTCGTAGAGCGTCTTTAGGTACCGCTCGCCGTGTGTGTCGGCTTCATGGCGGCTGCGGGTCTCCGTGTGTCCACACGTGTCCACACGTGTTGCATGTGTCCTTCTCGTGTGTTTGAGCGGAGCTGCCCATCAAATGGATGATTTTAGTGGCGTCGTGTGACCTCCCTCGTCTCTGGCTGCTTTGCACTCTGCACATGTGTTGTTGTTCAACCGGGACCGACGGAGTCCAGGTTCATTTGGACTCTGCAGGACACTGAAGTTCTGTTTTTCAGGACTGTGGTCGAGTTGAATGTAACCGGGAGAAGTTTAATTAATGAAAGAAGGACAAAACAGCCAGACAAGATCTGAAAGTCTGATTAATATTTTGAAACAGGTGTTGATCCCAGAATACCTCTGAGGATCTGATAAATGGACTCCAGCTTCTTGGTGATAGAACTTCAGCTCCTGTTTTTCAATGCAAGCTTCACGCACACCTTTATTTTCTCTCGTGGAGCCTTTCAGCTGCTGTTTCTGTACTCGGGTGTCGTTAGAAGTCTGTTCCTATAAACCATGAAACCTCGCTGATGCTTTTCTTTTCGTCCTCCAGATGCAGTTCATGTAACCCGACGGGCGTCTGAAGATGATCCATGAACTATCGGAGCAAACGAACTCGCCTCTTTCTGAGAACGAAAGGCCCAAATCAGACTTGTTGAATAGAACTGCGGTGACTCGGAGCTCCGGCCGTCTGAGAGGCACCACGGAGGACATCGTGCCCATCTCGTCATGTCTCAGTCATGGAAGGAGGACAAGAATGTGTGCCGCCATTTTTGACCCACGTGGACGAAGAGAAACACGCCACCTGACGGAGAGCTGCCTGACATCGCGCCTCACTTCCTGGAAACAGAGTCGTCTCCTGTGTTCCTCTTTCTCCAGGCGAGGCCGCCAGAGTCACTTCTTTTGATTATCGATCATGATCACCTTCTTCCAACATCCTCCAATTAGGACACCGATCAGAAACTCCTGTTTATAACACATTTATTTTCTTTTGATGTATTGTTTGCAGTAGACATTCCTCGTGTGTTGTTTGTATTTATTTATGATTACCTGCAAAGAGGATTACATGAAACAAAACCAAGGAAATGTAAGTGGCCTCATTGTGGGAGGTCTTCAGGTTTATACATATGAAATGGTATGATTGATTGTAGAATTGGGTTTTGAGTGATTGAGATGAATTTGAAAAAAAAGTTAATATAAAGAGATGTCACGTTTTGCTGTTGGGGCACTAAATATTCTGTACTCGCACGATGCCTTGTACAGCTGCCGCCGGTCACACTGACCAAAACTCATCAGCACCATCAAACCGGTCCAGTTGGTTCCTGAGTTTGTGGAGGGAACTTTTTTTCACATCAGTAAGAGCACTACATTTTGTGAGGGAGGCAGTTGGAAGGAATCTGCATTTATGCTTTTGATGCTTTCGGCATGCCATTTATTCTTCCAGCTAACGAACACGCAGGGTCCCTTTCACGCTCCGGTCATGTTTCCACAGGCAAGCACTCCAGTGCTGAGGACAGGGCGGGGCCTGTGGGCGGGGCCTGTGGGAGGGGCCTACGGGCGGGTTCTGGGTCCGACCGGTAACGTGTGGGCAGAGAGGTCCAGCTGTGCAGGAAAATGGAGCGCTGTTGATCGGTGCTTTGTGTATATACGAGATCCTGCCAGTCACGGGAAGGATCGGCTGCAGCGGTGGAACATGGTCGGATCATGAAAGAGGCCCTGAATACTTTAACTGAGCATATTTGGTGCATCGTCCCTGCAGATTATATTTTTGTTTGATTTTTCCAATAAAGTGCAAGCTTCCACACGTCTTCGGCTCCTCATTAACTTAGAGGAAGAAAAACACTGTAAGATGTTTGGCTTACTTTAACCATGAAGGCTCATGAACGTAAAGGACCAGAGAGGCTGACGGTCCGTTAGTTGAGTAAAAGCAACCGGTTCCATGACAACACATGGAGGATGATGTCTTTTGGACTTACTGTGTAATATTTACCTCTCAGTTCTAATGTATCAGAAACAATGTAGAGCAAAGAACAAAGAAAAACTGAACCAAGTGTCAGCTGAACAGACTGTTTCTAAAAGAGTTCGTAGCTTCAGGTCTGTAAAATGGTTCTGATCCAGAAGTGTCTTCAGCTGCAATACCAGCGAGTGCCACTAGAGGTCGGCTCCAAAAAGCCTCCGGCTCCATAGACTCCCATTCAACTTCTCTCATCAAATCCAAAGTGAATAAAATGTGTCCATCAGTTATCTCGGTGTTGTTAGCTAAAGTCACTCCTTCTTCTTAGTTTTCTGGAGGTCCATCTGAAAATAATCCCTCATTCATTGGGAAAGAAGATTCAAGAAGGCATTTAACTTTGTTGAAAGAAGTTCTATGTATACAAAAGTGATTATTATGTTTGGAAATTCTTCATCAGGTGGACAGTGCATAAACCACACAGGCCCACACTGTAAAAAAAAAGTGTTGGAAAAAAAACTGGCAGTTGGTTGCCAAATTTATTTTTATTTTTTAAATACAGGGAGTACGTAAACAACTTTACATAACAAATTGTGAAATTTACAGTAGTAATGTACTAAAATATTAAATTTTAAACCTGTAAATACAAGTTTTTCTGCTAAAAATGCATTTATTAAAATGATTATTATTAGAATTTGAATTAATAAACAGTTTTTTTTCTGTAAGATTTACAAGTAGTTGTTGTTTACTGTACATTAACTCCCATTCAATTTCACTATAAAATACAAACCAAACAACACTATTTAATTATAAAAACCTCATTTAACAGTTTTTTTCTACCAAAGTATGGTCAGAAATTGTTTTTAAATGTGCTCTCTTGCAGTTTTTGTTACAATTTAAAGGCATTGAATCCTGTTTTATGATTTAATTATCAATAACAAACTATTTTTCATTGCCTTTTTGGATTATTGCTCGTTGAAATATAGAAACCATTTTGATATATTTTTTTAAATATTATTTTACAGTGCACCTGTCACCTGGCCAGGTGAACACACCACAGCTACCAGGGTTCACGACTCTTTTCCTGAGATTTGTCGGGCGAATAACTGATCGATATTCACAAATTCTCCTATGAGGATTCGTGTTGCTGATGCCAGGTTCTGTCCTGACTTCAAACTTTGAAAGTTCAGATGCAGTTTTTGTGTTTCATCCACCTTCCTCTCCAGGTGTCGCTCACCCCTCCAGTCACATGTGGCTCACACTCCAAGTTTAAGTGACCCTGTTTTCTAAGCAGCCGTTGGATTGGTTAGTTGGTTGAGTCCACATTAGAGCAGAAGTGGAGACACGTGACGGACAGCGCTGAAAGCAGCGCTGCCTCATTGTGGTCCAGAAGATGCTGATTCTTCTCTTCGTCATCACTCTCAGTACGAGTCATCCTGTTTCGACCACAGTGACTTCACGGTGATGTCACTCCACTCTGATCTGTAAATATGTTTGGATATATTTACTGAACCTTCAGAATGATGTAAAATTGTGCTTGTGTTTAGCTGGAGCCTCAGATTTGGTTCTGTTGGCGGTTCTGGTTCTCCCATGTGAAACCACAGTTCCTGTGTGCTCCATAATGACTGTCTGCTGTACTAAGTATGGGTCAGAACATGTATCTCAGAATAGTAATGGAGCCTGTGAGTGTGTATTGTTTGAAGAAGTTATCCTACTTTCATCATGATGAAATTTACTACCATCTACTGGGTTTCACAATTATATTGCATTTAATTGGCCAACTGCCCGATGCAATGTTAATGAAAGTGAGAAATACTTAGTGAATCCACACCTTCATCCAGATCTGCTCCAGAATTAAATGAGTTCCTTCTTGGTCCGTCGAACACACTTCCACCAAGTTTCAAATGAACCAGGTCAGTAGGTTTTCTGTTATCCAGCTG
Source organism: Brachyistius frenatus (assembly GCF_029030835.1). Taxonomy (NCBI): domain Eukaryota; kingdom Metazoa; phylum Chordata; class Actinopteri; family Embiotocidae; genus Brachyistius; species Brachyistius frenatus. The sequence continues at coordinate 136,456 of NW_027211061.1, forward strand.
ACTAACAGACAAACAAAAAGAAACACCACCACCATGACGTTCCCGACCAATCGGGTCTCATGATAAAGCGGGAAATAGACACGCTGGTCCACTACAGCAAAACGCATTTGTGACCACATGACTCCAAATAGACACGCTTTGGGCTGTCTAGGTGTGAAAGTTACACATTTTGAAAGCGTGAAACCTACACACACGTGTATGTCGTGACTAAGGTCCCACTACAACGTTTTTGTTGAGCTGTTTTTTTATCCAAACCCCAACCATGTGTTTTAGTGATACGTTTAATTTTCCTGTATATCACATGGCTGAACACATGCAGTAAGTTTTATTTTCGTCCACTACAGGAAAACGTGTAACTTTCTAGCCTAGACAGTGCAAAGCGTGTCTATTTCACGTTTTGCTTTGATATCGGGTTGCCCTCACATAGGTTATTGACACCTAACACACTAACACACCAACACTAACACACCAACACACTAACACACCAACACACTAACACACCAACACTAACACACCAACACACTAACACACCAACACACCAACACTAACACACCAACACACTAACACACTAACACACCAACACACTAACACAC
>NW_027211062.1:0-25000 GCF_029030835.1 Brachyistius frenatus
GAAACACAACAGAAACACAACAGAAACACAACAGAAACACAACAGAAACAAACAGAAACAACAGAAACATAACAGAAACACAACAGAAACACAACAGAAACACAACAGAAACACAACAGAAACACAACAGAAACACAACAGAAACACAACAGAAACACAACAGAAACATAACAGAAACACAACAGAAACATAACAGAAACACAACAGAAACATAACAGAAACACAACAGAAACACAACAGAAACACAACAGAAACACAACAGAAACACAACAGAAACACAACAGAAACACAACAGAAACACAACAGAAACACAACAGAAACACAACAGAAACATAACAGAAACACAACAGAAACATAACAGAAACACAACAGAAACACAACAGAAACACAACAGAAACACAACAGAAACACAACAGAAACACAACAGAAACACAACAGAAACATAACAGAAACACAACAGAAACACAACAGAAACACAACAGAAACACAACAGAAACACAACAGAAACATAACAGAAACATAACAGAAACACAACAGAAACATAACAGAAACACAACAGAAACACAACAGAAACAATACAGAAACACAGCAGAAACATAACAGAAACACAACAGAAACACAACAGAAACACAACAGAAACACAACAGAAACACAACAGAAACACAACAGAAACACAACAGAAACACAACAGAAACACAACAGAAACACAAACAGAAACAAACAGAAACACAACAGAAACACAACAGAAACACAACAGAAACACAACAACAGAAACACAACAGAAACACAACAGAAACACAACAGAAACACAGAAACACAACAGAAACATAACAGAAACACAACAGAAACACAACAGAAACATAACAGAAACACAACAGAAACACAACAAAAGATTGACCTTTAGGTGACCTTTAGGTGACCTTCAGGTGACCTTTTGGTGAAATCTGCTCCCTTTTGGAGACAGCTAGCTGTGTGCTAAGCTAAGTTAGCCCACTGCTAGCTTCATGTTTAGTTGGTGATGAAGCAGCTGTCATACAGAAATAACACAACGATGTACACACTCACTCTGCAGCAGCGTTTCATTTGAATAAACAGCTCATTTGAATCCCATCAAACATGATGGACAGGAGCGAACCTGCTGCCGTGGAAATGTTTGACCACGAACCACTCGGATATTTCACATTCAGAGCTGATCGTGAAACACGACTCGATAGGAACATTGGAAGAAACCGACGAGCTGTAAAATGAAGAAGTCAGATGCCGATCACATTCATTACATCACGACGACACTCGCAGCAGATGATGGCGGCTGCTTTTGATGGACACGTCGTAGTTTGCGAACGCTGCTGCGTCCAACTCCAAGACCAACGAGGACAATCTACGGGGTCACATCACAAGTCTGTTTTACTATATGTAAAATATAGTCACCAAAAAATGTCCCACAGCCGTCCATCACTGTGATGTCATACAGTACACACACACACACACACACACACACACACACACACACACACACACACACACACACACACACACACACACACACACACACACACACACACACACACACACACACAGACACTCACTCTCTCATATTTAAATATATCTGGATCAGACAGCCTGAATCAGTCGGTGATGAAGGAGGTGAAGTAGAAGGACGACCAGGAACGAAGGTGTGTGTGTTTTCTTCAAAATATATTGTTTCTATAGTTTTTTCAGTTTAGACTTTAAACATTAACAGTGTGTTAAAACGTCCTCTTCACACTGTTGTGTTCATTAAATGATTTCACTGCTTAAGAAACGAGTTTGTGTTTCCAGGACATTCAGTGTGAAAGAGGAGTAGCATGGCGGGTCTGAGGGATCCTTGTCCATCACTGGAATAATGTCACATCGAAGAATACAAAAATAAAGCAGCACTTTAATATTTAAATGTAATTTTATTCACGAAATATAATTTCACTTAATCTAGTTCTTCAAAATTTGACTTCATTCTCAACATTTTATAGTATTTCATCTCTATTCTTGAAATTTCAGTTGCATTCTCAAAATTGTTTTTGAAAGCAAACTTAAAAAGATGTGTCTGTGATGTCACGTTCCTTTTTCATGTCATCTCCTGTTGTTAATCTTGTCGTACAGTTATTGACCTTAAAGTCAGCGATGCATGTGAAGTGTTGCTCCGCCATTCACACAAATTCAAACAATATTTGCGAGACTAGTTTGCAATTTTGTAAAAGTCCTGCAATTTTTCTGTGAAGACTGAACTTGGTAGAATCTGTTGAAGGTGTTGCATCACCTTTCCAAACACTTTATCAACACAAGTCCCTGCTCATGTACCGGAGGGGCGGGGCTTCACACCGACCTACAGCAACACTGACCTTTAGGTTTGTGCAGAAGCTTTTTCCTCGATATGGAATTTTTAAGAAAAGCTTCGGCAAAATCAAACATTTTTAATCTCGACAATCACGAAAAACGATCCGAGACGCTCAGTGAACAATCCCACAATGCAATGCTTTACACGGACCCCCGCGTGAAGATGACCTGCAGGTGTCCACACTGATTTTGTTCTCGTTCTGCACCTTCTGACTTCCTTTCAGTTGTCCGTCTCTCCGCTCGTCATCGTCAGTTGTCCGGACAGATTGACATGTCGCTCAACTCCTCCTCTAACTCCTCCCCTAACTCCTCCTCTAACTCCTCCTCTAACTCCTCCCCTAACTCCTCCTCTAACTCCTCCTCTAACTCCTCCCCTAACTCCTCCTCTATCTCCTCCCTCCATCCTGCCTTCGTAGAATGCATTAATCCTGAGACTAATTTAATCTTCACGAGCCTCTTCGTCATCTACATCCTCCTCCTCCCCGTCTTCCTCTTCGTCCTCCTCCTGGGCTTTCGCTCCGGTTCTTCTGCAGCGGCGACGAGCCACTCGGACGTCTTCACCTACAACATGGTGGTCCTGCAGCTCGTCACGTCCTCGGGGGCTTCCCTCCTTCTCTGGAGCGTCTGCACCCGTCAACCAGCTGTTGCCTCCGTGGCGCTGAACATCCTGTCCGCCACCTCACCCGGAGAGACTCTGTTTCACATGCTCACCTGTGTGGATCGCTACCTGGCGGTCGTTCACCCCGTCACCTACCTGAGTCTGAGACGGGCGCGAGGCGTCACAATCAGAAACATCTCCATCGGGTGCGTTTGGCTGTTTTGCTTTTCTGAGTTGAGTCTACAAAAGTGGGCACGCGATATATCGATCATCGTCGATCCCTTGTTGTTGATGTGCTCCTTTATTGTGGCGTCTTTCTGCAGCCTTTCTGTACTCCGTGTTCTGATTCGTCCGGGGCCGGGGGAGGTGGGCGGGACTAGGGAGAGGGCTGACCAATCGAAGCACAGGGCTTTCAGCACCATGCTGGCCATAATGGGCGCTCTGTTGGTGAGGTTCTTGAGCAGTATGTTTTCCTCGGTCTGGTTCCACCTGCCCAGCAGTCTGCTGTTACCGCTGATCTTCCTCCACAGGGCGGGAAAACTACCGGGCTGCAAACACCCGCCCGCTGGAGCAGAATGACTTCAGACGGAGAGGATGAACTCCACCAACACAAAACAATGAGACGAAAGGTTGAAGAGCATCACTGACTGTAAATGAGGAGTTATTCATGTTGATGAAGTGAGCTTTGTTTGGAAAGTCTACTTTGAGCCATTACAACTTGAACAGAGCTTTTTTTGGCAGAAAAAAAAATGCAGAAATCTTGCAGAATCCCACAGATTTTGTACAGATTGTGATCGTGGCGATCGGCAGTTTGCAATTTCCTGAATTCCTGAATGCTGGGAATGAATTGGCAGCAAGATTTTGAGCTACTTTTTTCTTTAATTAAGTGGATAAAAACATTTTGGATGATTAAAATTGTAAAATGTTAAAAACCATGAGTGAGTTTTCCTCCTTTAAAAAGTTGGTTCGTATTCCAGAGATGTTCCTGCAATTTTCTCAGGTGACCAACAAGTTCAATTTAGATTTAAGATATTTTTTCTTGACTTTTCTTCATGCAGCATTAATCTGTGTAAAAGACTTTCTAAAATAAACTGAGAAAGAACTGACGGGTTTCATTCATTTGCTTCTGTAGGCTGCAATAAGAGCCGCGGTGAAACCGAGGCGTCACGTTTTAGCGGCGGTTTTTCTATTTGAAGCATTTTGAAAATGCATAAAATCATATTTATGAACGTGATGATGGAGGATGCGTCAGGTCCACCGATTTCCGTCTCTCCGACCTCCCTGTGGACGGTTAATGTTTGGACTCGGTACCGCTGAACAGCAGGCGGAGAGTTTCGGAGATCAAACCGTGCTGCCGAGGAACTTCACGAGTTTCAGCGTCCGTGTTCTGAATCCGACTGATGTGTTCTTTGTTGTTGAGGGAAATGTCTGCACAACTTGTTCTCGTCCTCCTCAGGGCTCCTCAGCGGTTGTGTTTGGGAGGGATGTTGGTCTGCGACGCGCTCGAGGCCTCGCTGCCGTTGACGGTGTGTTGCGGTGACGGCTGCGGTCTGGTTCTCGCTGCCAACAGTTTGGTGTTACCTCTGCTGTTCCTGCGCCGGGCTGCGAACGCTGACTCGGGCTCAGGGTTGGACCGGTCCTGACTTCTGAAACCGGTCTTCAAACATCGACTACAAGTCCCCAAATTGCCAGTTCGTTTCGGACGAGGAGCTTTCAGATGATTATTTAGCGGTGGGCGACGTGGCCCTGAAATCATAGCACGATATTTCTGGGTATTTTTGCAATATTCTTGACGATATGACAAAATAATTGATTATTCAATTTAATTACATACATTTTCAACAAAAGTGTTATAGATTTATATGTCAACATTATTCCTTCAAATATTCATTGAATGATCCCTCGGTTCTTTAGTTTGTGAAAAACAGAAAGTCAAAGTGAGGGTCGGGTCCTGTGAACGGCCCTGAGGAGGATGTGCCGGGACGACGACCGTCATCCCTTCGTTACCTCGTCACCGCCGTCGGCAGATTTAACGACGTTCTGGGCGGATTGTCTGAAGTTCAGCGTCGACGTTTGTCCACTGATAACCCCGTTTTGGGCTTTTTCTTGCACTTTTATTTCCTAACGAGTCCATTTGTTCACCTGAACGTCTGCTGCTCTCCGTGTGTGTGTGTGTGTGTGTGTGTGTGTGTGTGTGTGTGTGTGTGTGTGTGTGTGTGTGTGTGTGTGTGTGTGTGTGTGTGTGTGTGTGTGTGTGTGTGAAGGGGGCGGAGCCACCCGGTGTGAAACACAGAGGAGAAATACGCCCACTCAGCTCTAAACCTGAGGAACTGCAGGAGCTGCTGGGTTGTTGTAAAGGGTTTGTGGACAGTCGCTCCGATGTTGAAAGGTGTTCCCTGTTGAGTTTATCAGTTCTAGTAGACGTCTGTAGAGATATAATCCCAAAGAATGACTTGATTTCAAAGGCTTTATCAATTATTATTGAATTGAAGTGATGATTCATAACTTCTCTCTCCATAAGATGTGTTACATCGACTCAATAAATCATCAACTACACAAAGTAGCCTGAATTATTTTATGGATTTTTAACATCTTGCAGCCAAAATAATAAAACTCCAGTTTATTTCCTACAACAAAGCATCCGAAAGTGTTTCACAGAGCAAAATAAGAAACTTAAAATGCAATATAAACAAGAGAAAATCAAATAAAGATAAAACATATTTAAAACCCATAAAACAATAGAACCTCAATTAAAAGCCGAGCGAAAAAGATATGTCTTAAGTTCTTTTTTGTTTTTTAAGTTTTTTGAGTCTTTTGAGTTTCGTCTTAACAGAAACTCAAAGTCCCAGAAATACAAATATTACCAAAACTTGTTTTCCCACTAATGTTAAGTTTCCTTCAAAAACACATTTGTTGTTGCAGTTTAGTCTTATGTTTGTAATTTCTACAAGACAAGGTTGGACACTCAACAGTTTGCATGCTGCAGTTGTTCGTTTCTGCTTGAGCTCTCCAGCAGATAAACTGTTAATGCCACCATGAGTATGATTAGTCACTAAAAACCGTCCCAGGTATAAAACCACTGTCAGATCTCAGGTGACAGCTTCAGGTGTGGGCGTGGCCAGAGACAGGAAGGCACGCCAATCAGCAGTAATATTGTAAGTTCTGTTTGTTGTGTGTATGACACATGTGTACTCTTATAATAACACACAACAGGACGTAACACAGCAGATAAAAGCAGTTAATACAACAAACAGGAGAGCAGGAAGTCCAGGTTAGCCACTTTATGTCAGAGCGAAAATACACCCATCACTTTAAAAAAGGTGTCGTCCATCAGCAGTAAACATGTTAATTAATAACAACAAGTCAAACAAAACAAAACAAAACTTTTAAAATGAAAAATAAGTCATTAACAGAGTAAAAGTTCCACCTGGTCTGATGGATGAATCAAAACATCTGAGTTATATTTTCTAAAATTCATGACAAATTATGAATTAACATGATTCAGCATTAAAATGACATCAAATACAATATGGATGAGAATAAAATAAGATGAAAACAGTTACAACAAATAGGTAGGTAGGTAGGTAGGTAGGTATATACTTTATTAATCCCCGAGGGGAAATTTTTTCGCCACAGCAGCATACATACAGGAGCAATAATAGAAACAATAGAATAAAATAATAATAGAATAGAATAATATAATAGAAAAGCAATAAAATAAAAAATATATGAGTTATATGTGAGTTATTGTAAAGTCTTATGGCAGTGGGCAGGAATGATCTCCTGTATCAGGAATGATCTCCTGTATCTGTTCTTGTGACAGCGGAGCTGGAGGAATCTGTTAGAGAAAGTGCTCCGCTGTCCCTGCAGCAGGTGGTTGAGAGGGTGGACAGGATGATCCAAGATGGACAATAGTTTGTTCAGCGTCCTCCTCTCCACCACCTTTTCCAGACTATCTAGTTTGTAGCCGATGATGGAGCCGGCCTTCTTAACCAGCTTGTTGAGTTTGTTGGTGTCACCGGCTCCAATGCTGCTCCCCCAGCAGACCACAGCGAAGTACAAAGCACTGGCCACAACAGATGGTAGAACATCTCCAACATCATGCTGCACACATTGAAGGATCGAAGTTTCCTCAGAAAAAAGAGTCGACTCATCACCTTCTTGTAGACAGCGTTGATGTTGGTCTTCCATTTCAGTCTGTTGTCATGGAGACACCCAGGTACTTGTACTCCTCCACCATGTCCACCTCCTCTCCCAGAACTCTCAGCGGTTGTGGAGCCGTCGTCTTCCTCCTGAAGTCGACCACCATCTCTCTGGTCTTGGCCACGTTCAGGAGGAGGTGATTCCTTCCCGCCCACTCCACAAAGTCCTCCACTACTGCCCTGTACTCATCCTCCCGTCCATTCCATCCCTTATACACTGACCACTGATCCTCCTCCCGTCCATCCCTTATACATCCGACCACTGCAGAGTCATCAGAGAACTTCTGCAGATGGCAGGACTCTGAGTTGTTCTGGAAGTCAGTGGTGTAGAAAGTGAACAGAAAGGGAGACAGAACAGTTCCCTGAGGAGCTCCAGTACCACTGACCACCGTATCAGACAGCACACTGCCCAGACGGACAAACTGTGGTCTGCCTGTCAGGCAGTCAGTGATCCAGGAGACGGTGGACGTGTCCACCCCCCCCCTCCACCCGCAGCTTCTCACTCAGCAGCAGTGGTTGGATGGTGTTGAATGCACTGGAGAAATCAAAGAAAGTGATTCTCACAGTCACCGGTTCCATCCAGGTGAGACTGAGCTCATTGCAGCAGGTAGATGATGGCGTCGTCCACTCCCACACGAGGCTGGTACGCAAATTGCAGCAGGTCCAGAGAAGATTTCACCAGCGGCCTGAGGTGGGCCAAGACCAGCCTCTCCAGCACCTTCATCACATGAGATGTGAGGGCAACCGGTCGGTAGTCGTTGAGGCCAGATGGAGTCGTCTTCTTGGGGACAGGAACCAGGCAGGACGTCTTCCACAGCACCGGGACCTCCTCCTGCTTCAGGCTCAGGTTGAAGAGGTGTTGTAGGACCTCAGCCAGCTGGGCGGCGCAGGTCTTCAGGACCACGGGGCTGATGCCGTCAGGTCCTGCAGCCTTGCGCTGGTGGATTCTCTCCAGCTGTCTCCTAACCTGGTCAGTCGTCACAGAGAGGGGGGTGAGGGGTGAGGGGGGATGGATGGAGGAAGAGCCCTGTGAGATTGAGAGCTCTACGCAGTTCACCAGGGGGCGCAGAGGGGAGAGGGGGGGAGGCAGCAGAGGTGTTTTGGAGGTGTGAGGTGTGGAGGAGACAGATGAGGGCGGTGAACTAAACCTGTTGAAGAAACAGTTTAGTTCATTTGACCTCTCCAGGGAGCCCCCTGGTTGTTCCTCTCCAGGTTCCCCCTGGTTGTTCCTCTCCAGGTTCCCCCTGGTTGTCTCTCTCTCCCCTTGAACCCAGTAATCTCCTTCATACCGGTCCACACCTCCCTCACGTTGTTCTGCTGGAGTTTGGCCTCCAGCTTCCTCCTGTAGGAGTCCTTGCACTCCCTCATCTTCTCCTTCAGGTGGCGCTGCACTCTCCTGAGCTCCTCCCTGTCCCCAGACCTGAAGGCTGCTTTCTTCTGATTAAGAAGAACTTTCAGGTCACTGGTGATCCACGGCTTATTGTTGGGGAAGCAGTGTACAGTCCGGGATGGTACGGTGGTGTGTTCACAGAATTTGATGTATTCTGTGAAACAGTCCGTCCTGCTGTTGATGTCCTCCCCATGTGGTCCAAACAGCGCATTCCAGTCCGTGGACCCAAAGCAGTCCTGCAGGGCATCTTTAGCCTCCTGTGTCCACCTCCTCACAGTCCTGGTGGACACAGGCTGCCTCTGCACCAGGGGGACATACCTGGGAGTCAGCAGGACCAGGTTGTGGTCCGATCTACAAAGGGGGGGAAGGGCAGTAGTACTGTATGCATCCATGGCATTAGCATACAATAAGTCCAGAGTTTTATTGTTCCTTGTGGGGCAGTTAACATACTGGTGAACAGTTGGCAGTACTTTATCCAGACTGGTTGAAGTCTCCAGTAACTAACAAAAATGCACCGGGATGCTTAGTCTGCAGTTTAGCCACAGTGGAGTGGATGGTGTCCACTGCTGCCTCTACGTCAGCTGATGGAGGAATGTAAACAGCGATAACAATGGCGGACGTGAACTCCCTCGGCAAATAATAAGGGCGCATCCCCACGGCGAGAAGTTCAATGTCCGGGCTACAAAAACGTTCCTTCACACACACGTGGTCGGGATTGCACCACCTCTCGTTCACATAGACTGCAATCCCTCCACCTTTCTTCTTGCCGCTCCGAACAACGTCTCCGTCCCCCCGAACAGTCCTGAAGCCGGTACGGCCGCGCTGTGGTCCGGGAGATGTGAGTGCAGCCATGTCTCGGTGAAACACATGATGCTGCACTCCCGGTACTCTCTCTGGGTCTTTACCAGCGCCGAGCTCGTCCGTCTTGTTGGCCAACGACCTCACGTTCCCCATTAAGATCTCCGGTACCGCTGGTTTGTATTTCCTCCTTTCCGCCTTTAGCTGAGCTCCGGCTCTGCAACCCCGCCGTCTTCTCCGAAGTTCAACGGGGATCTCAGGCCTCGCTCCGGGCAGCAGCAGTCGAGGGCTACTTAGCACGATCAGCTGATCACGCGAGTAAACAATAACAGAGCCCCCAGCCAGAAACGTGGGAAAATTACGGTCCATTACGGTCCGTTAACTGAACACGAGAGAAAGAAAAAAAAAAAAAACAACAACTCCGAAGAGAGAAGAAAGGTTTAAAAAATACTAATAATACTAATAACAAGGGGAGGGGAGCTGCTGCAACAGGCTGCCGCTAGCGCGGCGCCATCTTGAACCTGATATTGGAACTGGATGAAGCAAAACTTTCTCATTTTTAATCTATTTTCTCTTTGTTGAATAAATCTTTGAGCCATAAATTATATCAGGTGATAAACAGTAATTTAACTTTTAGCAGGAAGTCAATTTAGCACATGAATGATAAAGGTATTGAATGTTTGAGGGGGAAACATGCGAACGAAGAACAGAAGGGGACCGAGGACGGAGCCTTGGGGAACACCACAAGTCTGAAGGGCAGCAGGAACAAACAAAGGAAACGCAAACTCAACTCGGGTGGAATTTCTGTGATTATTAAATATTGTTGTTGCAATGAACTAAATAAAACATTTTCTGACTTCATATTTCATGACTGACAACGATCAGGATCAATACAGTTGATTTATGTGTACAAGGATCAGAACAACAACAACATTTGGTCTGAAGAAACAATAAATGTAAATGTAGATTTGTGTGTTTACAAAGTCAGAACAGGAAGTGAGTGTTACAGGAAGTGAGTGTTACAGGAAGTGTGTGATACAGGAAGTGTGTGATATAGGAAGTGTGTAATACAGGAAGTGAGTGATATAGGAAGTGTAATAAAAGAAGTGAGTGTTACAGGAAGTGAGCGATAGAGGAAGTGAGTGATACAGGAAGTGAGTGTTACAAGAAGTGAGTGTTACAGGAAGTGAGTGTTACAGGAAGTGAGTGTTACAGGAAGTGAGTGTTACAGGAAGGTGTTGTGATTTCTGTGCTGAGGTCCAGGCAGTAGAAGAGACACAACAACACACAAACACATGAACACAAATGTTCCTGAAACCTTCAGAGAAGTTCACGTGTTCGTGAAGAGAAACCGCTGCTGCCTATCAGACTTTCACAAACTCAGCTGAGGAGGCAGAACCACACAAACAAATCCCAGCGTGGAGCGTCTGAGTGAAGGAGGTCTGGACTCTGTGGAGGAGAGTCATGGTTCCAGAGATGCTGTAGAAAGACAGAATACCTGCTGGGTGATCCAGGTACACTCCGACTCTGGAGGACAGAGGACCTGAGATGGTAGTACCGACTTTGTTGTAGTAAAATATATAACCTTCTGGGTAACAACATAATGACCAAGATTTGTCATCAGATCCAAACCACTCTGTTCTGCTGGTGTTCTTGTATGCGACTGATACATAAGCTCCTCCTCTTCCTCCTCCTCTTCCTCTCCTCTCCACCTCCCAGTAACAACGTCCAGTCAGACTCTCTCTACTCAGGACCTGAACAGAATAACCAGTGAATCTGTCTGGATGATCAGAATAAGATTGTTCTTGATTCACTGACGTTACTTTTCTGTTCCCTTCAGATAATAACAGATTTCTGTTTGCTGTGTTTGGATCCAGAGTGATTTCTCGTGAATATCTTAAGAACTCAGCTCTGGTCTTTGGTTCTGGTCCTGACAGTAAAACATCCACTTCACTAACAGTCTCTGAGATGTTTGTCCGTCCGTCCCTCAGAGCGTCCTGTAGTAAATCTCTGGTCTTTGGTTCTGGTCCTGACAGTAAAACGTCCACTTCACTAACAGTCTCTGAGATGTTTGTCCGTCCGTCCCTCAGAGCGTCCTGTAGTAAATCTCTGGTCTTTGGTTCTGGTCCTGACAGTAAAACATCCACTCCACTAACAGTCTTTGAGATGTTTGTCCGTCCGTCCCTCAGAGCGTCCTGTAGTAAATCTCTGGTCTTTGGTTCTGGTCCTGACAGTAAAACGTCCACTCCACTAACAGTCTTTGAGATGTTTGTCCGTCCGTCCCTCAGAGCGTCCTGTAGTAAATCTCTGGTCTTTGGTTCTGGTCCTGACAGTAAAACGTCCACTCCACTAACAGTCTTTGAGATGTTTGTCCGTCCGTCCCTCAGTGCGTCCTGTAGTAAATCTCTGGTCTTTGGTTCTGGTCCTGACAGTAAAACGTCCACTTCACTAACAGTCTCTGAGATGTTTGTCCGTCCGTCCCTCAGAGCGTCCTGTAGTAAATCTCTGGTCTTTGGTTCTGGTCCTGACAGTAAAACGTCCACTCCACTAACAGTCTTTGAGATGTTTGTCCGTCCGTCCCTCAGAGCGTCCTGTAGTAAATCTCTGGTCTTTGGTTCTGGTCCTGACAGTAAAACGTCCACTCCACTAACAGTCTTTGAGATGTTTGTCCGTCCGTCCCTCAGAGCGTCCTGTAGTAAATCTCTGGTCTTTGGTTCTGGTCCTGACAGTAAAACGTCCACTCCACTAACAGTCTCTGAGATGTTTGTCCGTCCGTCCCTCAGAGCGTCCTGTAGTAAATCTCTGGTCTTTGGTTCTGGTCCTGACAGTAAAACGTCCACTTCACTAACAGTCTCTGAGATGTTTGTCCGTCCGTCCCTCAGAGCGTCCTGTAGTAAATCTCTGGTCTTTGGTTCTGGTCCTGACAGTAAAACGTCCACTCCACTAACAGTCTCTGAGATGTTTGTCCGTCCGTCCCTCAGAGCGTCCTGTAGTAAATCTCTGGTCTTTGGTTCTGGTCCTGACAGTAAAACGTCCACTTCACTAACAGTCTCTGAGATGTTTGTCCGTCCGTCCCTCAGAGCGTCCTGTAGTAAATCTCTGGTCTTTGGTTCTGGTCCTGACAGTAAAACGTCCACTCCACTAACAGTCTCTGAGATGTTTGTCCGTCCGTCCCTCAGAGCGTCCTGTAGTAAATCTCTGGTCTTTGGTTCTGGTCCTGACAGTAAAACGTCCACTTCACTAACAGTCTCTGAGATGTTTGTCCGTCCGTCCCTCAGAGCGTCCTGTAGTAAATCTCTGGTCTTTGGTTCTGGTCCTGACAGTAAAACGTCCACTCCACTAACAGTCTTTGAGATGTTTGTCCGTCCGTCCCTCAGAGCGTCCTGTAGTAAATCTCTGGTCTTTGGTTCTGGTCCTGACAGTAAAACGTCCACTCCACTAACAGTCTTTGAGATGTTTGTCCGTCTGTCCCTCAGAGCGTCCTGTAGTAAATCTCTGGTCTTTGGTTCTGGTCCTGACAGTAAAACGTCCACTTCACTAACAGTCTCTGAGATGTTTGTCCGTCCGTCCCTCAGAGCGTCCTGTAGTAAATCTCTGGTCTGTGACACAGCTGCTGTCACTTCCTTAAAGTAGGTGAGAGGCCGAGTGTTGCTGCTGGATGAGTGTGTGGACTCTCCGAGTGCTGACAGTGAGGAGAAGCTCTGCAGGAACTCGTGATCCTCCGTGTGTGAGAGCTTCTCCAGCTCGCCGTCTTTCCTCTTCAGCTCAGCGACCTCCTGCTGCAGCTTCTCCTGAAGCTCTCTGACTCGACTCACTTGGGTTTCCTGCTGAGATCTGACCTTCTGCTTCACATCGCGCATCATCTGGGTGAAGATCTCCTCGCTGTGCTCCACTGCTTCATCAGCGGAGGCGTTGATGTCCTCCACCTCCTGCTGAAGCAGCAGCTCTTCTTTCTCTTGCTTCTTGATTCTCTGCTGGAGGTTTCGTCGACTCCCCTCGAGCTCCTTCTGCTTCTCCGTCCTTTCTGCTGCAGCTGAGACGGTGTCGTGGTCTTTATGTTCCTCCATTAAACAGAGAGAACAGATAATCTGCCGATCGGTGCGGCAGAAGATCTTCATCACCTCATTGTGACGAGAGCAGATGTTCTCCTGGAGCTTCTTGGAGGGGTCGGCCAGCTTGTGTTTCTTGAATGTTGCAGCATCATAATGAGGTTGGAGGTGTTTCTCACAATAAGAAGCCCGACAGACTAAACAGGACTTGGTGGCTTTCAGCTTCCTCCCAGTGCAGACATCACAGGCCACATCTTCAGGTCCAGCATAGCAGTGATCATCAGGAGCAGCTCCGAGTCCCGTCTTCTTCAGCTCCTCCACTAAAGCTGTCAACACGGTGCTTTTCTCCAGGACAGGCCTCTGTGTGAACGTCTTCCTGCACTGAGGACAGCTGTAGACTCTCTTCCTGTCCTCTTCATCCCAGTGGTCTTTAATACACTTCATACAGTAGCTGTGACCACAGGAAAGAGTCACCGGATCCTTCAGTGGATCCAGACAGATGGAACAAGAGAAGGTTTGTGGGTCCAGCTGAACTCCTTTCTGCTCCATTTTATCTCTCAGCAGCAGCGACTGAGAGTTTCTGTCTCGTAGAAGTGAAACTAGTCTGAGCTCTGATCTACAAATCATGTGTCTGTGCAGTGAACGGAGCGCTGACTCATCATCATGTTGGTTCCACCCATGTTCAGAGTCCAGATCTGAGGGGAGGGAACAAGGAGGTGTGTGGACCGACTGGATGTTCTGGTTATCAGGGTCCGACTTGTTCCAGGAAGACGAGCAGCTGGTTCTGAGTTTAACGCTTCATTCACAGCAGAGCTCACTGGAAACGCTGCTCAGCTCAGGATGAAAGCGTCCTCTCATGTTGAGTTTTCAGATTTTGGGACGCTCAGTAAAATGTAAATAAAAACAGAATGAGTTAATTTGTAAATCACGTGAACCCAAATTTAACTAAACATAGACCAAAGACAACAAATCAAAAGTTTTGAGAAAAATATCATCTCATATTGAATGTGATGTCAGCAACACGTCTCTATAAGTTGTTCCAGGATCATGTTCACCACTGAGCTGCATCAACTCTTCTTTTAACAACACTCTGGAAACGTTGGAGAACTGAGGAGACCAGTTTCTGGAGTTTTGAAAGTGAAATGTGGTCCCATTCTTGCCTGATAGAGGATTTCAGCTGCTGAACAGTTCAGGGTCTCCTTTGTTGTATTGTTCATGTCCTGATGCTCCAGATGTTTTCAATGATTGACAGGTCTGGACTGCAGGAGGCCAGTTTATCAGCGGACTCTTCTACTAGAGAACCATGCTGTTGGAATACGTGCAGAATGTGGTTGGACGTTGTTCTGCTGAAATAAACAAGACCTTCCCTGAAAGAGACGTTGTCTGGATGGCAGCATATGTTGCTCCAAAACCTGAATATATCATTCAGCATTAATGCTTCCTTCCAGATGTTCAAGCTACCCATGCCATGTGCACTAATGCATCCCTGTACCATCACAGATGCTGGCTTTAGAACTGAGCTAATAACAAGCTGGATGGTCCCTCTCCTCTTTAACCTGGAGGATGCAGCGTCCATGATTTCCAAACAGAATCTCAGATTGTGATCCATCAGACCTCAGGACAGTTGTCCACTTCACCTCAGTCCATCTTCAATGATCTCGGTCCAGAGAAGGCGGCGGTGTTTCTGGATCATGTTTCTATCTTGTTTCTTCTTTGGAGAGTTTTAACAGCATTTGTGGACACAGCGATGAACTGTGTTCACAGATGATGGTTTTCACAAGTGTTCCTGAGCCCATGCAGTGATTTCCACTCCAGAATAGTGTGTTTTTAATGCAGTGCTGCCTGAGGGCCCGAAGATCACCACCATCCAATATTGGTTTCCAGCCTTGTCCCTTGTGTTCAGAGATTTCTCCAGATTCTCTGAATCTTTTAATGATATTATGAACCGTAGACGATGAAATCCACTAATTCTTTGTAGTTTTACGTTGAGGAACATTATTCTTAGATTGTTGAACTATTTTCCAACACAGTCTTTCAGAGTGGTGAACCTCTCCCCATCTTCACTGCTGAGAGCCTCCGCCTCTTTGAAATCATCTTTTATACCCAATCATGTTACTGATCTGTTGCCATTGTAACCTAGAATTTGTTTAGCCATTATATTTGGACCGTTCGAAGATCAAGTAATGATATCAGGGTAGGAGAGCAGAACAATGTAAAGTATTCATGGACACTGTTGTGTGTGGATGGGGCTAAGAGATGTAAGACCATGACATTTTACAGTGCTTTTATTTTTACTAAACACAATCATAATAAGAAGTATGAAATTGGAAAAACATTTAAAATATATATTTTGCAAGAATAAAACAAGAATAAATCGTTCAGTAACACAGAGGCTTTTTAAATATGCGCATTTAATGGTCAGCACCTTAAATATAAATCTATAGTAGTATAATCACACTTATTCCGTACATGAAATGTCATACAAACCACCACAAACAATAATATACTGCACCCATATATAAATAAATACTCCTCAAATATGAATATATGGTAGTACAATAAGAAATATAGTTGACTGCAGATATAAGTAGAAGACATATACTGGAACACAAATATAATTATACATCATCTCAAAAACACATGACAAACAAATGTAAATGTGTGGAAACAAACTCAATTTTAGATATATAGAAACATTTATATAGTATGAACAAGATTACAAATCATTCAGATTCGTTGCGTTGGTTTTGTTATATATAATAAACAGTTCTATAGTTTTATTTCAGTATTCTTAATCAGGACCAATAATGACCGCAGTGAGCTTTGGATTCCGATTGGTTGAAACGTAACACACATCATCAGGCAGTTAACATTAGGCAGGAAATATAAAACGCGTGATGACGGTCGGGAGAAGATGAGGCTGTTGGGGAAACTCTGTGCGACTAAAATCACAATATATTAGCTTCACATCTAAATAATCTGCCATTTCCTTAAACGTTAGCAAACACGTCACAACTCGTAAACTCTGAACTTTCAGAAAATTCCGTGAATGCCACAAGAGGGCGCCGTTCATATGGATTCTTGTCGTGAACACGCCCAAACGCGACCCCATTTGAAGGCAGCATTTGAACGCAAAACTGTAGTTTCTAATTATGCCTGAAGATTTAACAGCCACGTCCCACCAACTATCAAGCAACATTAAAATGAGCCTTGGTAGCAAGTTCGTGGCATCCGCCTATCCTACTACTTTAGTTTAGTAAACGTTCCTTATTTTACGATTAGTTTTTTCCCAGAAAAATCAACTCTACTCTTCCCACCAGTTAACGCTGATCTCACTGAAAGTAATGGACTCCAACCTCTTCTAGAAGAGAGCACCACCGTCCTGACTCCACTTCCTGTCCAGACTCAACTCTGCCTTTTATTCATCTGCATTTATTTCGTTGATCTTTCTGAAAAACATGTTCTTGGAGTCCGCAGTCCAAATCCTCAGACAAATCCATCGTTTCAGCAGCTACTAGTTGTTTTTACCAACCTTCAACATCGGCTGCTTTATACACATCTCCAAAAAATCATTTGCGTCATCGTAACTCGTTTCTCGTCCATATCCACGAAGCTCTCGATTCACTTGCTCTGCCTGCAACATGATAGTTTTCCCGTTCTGTGCAGAAACAGCAGAGGCAGAGCCAAACTGCTGGGATCAGTCAGGCTGATTCCTACATCCATCACCGTGCACACGTCGGTCATATCGACGTGAAACATATTCTCTCAACCAAAACTCACAACGAGCCCGACGAACCGCAATAGCAGCGTTCCCGTGATGGCCCCGATCATCTGGAAAGCCCTCTGCTTTGATTGGTCAACGACAGCCAGGTAGCGCTCCACACAGGTCAGGAGGTGAAACAGCGTCTGTCCGGGGAAAATGACGCAGAATAAATACACCCCCAACTGCAACACCGCCTCGCAGCCGCTGTAGCTGCCCAACGAAGACGAATAGAAGACGGATCCGGAGACGCCTAAAATCTCCACGATCATCATGTGGTAGGTGAAGAAGTCGGAGTGGCTCATTGGCACCGAGCGCCTCCAGCGCCGGAAACCCAGGCAGAGGATGAGGATGTAGAGCGGCAGGAAGACGACTACGTTGGCGATGGGACACGTGGAGTAGATGACTTTGCTGGCGATTAAATTCTTGCATGCCGAGTAGACGGAGGCGATGGAGGCGTTAGAGGAAGAGAGGCGAGGGGAGGGAACGCAGAAGGAGGAGGACGAGTTGACTGACATGGCCTGTGGAAGAAAGCAAGAAAGAATATGGAAGAATCTCGGTCCCTCGAAAAGCGTTCTCTGATGGCACGTCATTGGCAGCTACGAGGGACAATCCAAAAGTTGGAGGACTGCAGCAGAGCCGGGGGAGATGTGACCTTCGTGATGTCACCATGGACCTGAAACTTGAGCAGAGAAACAGCAGATGTTGGGTCAAATTTCAGAAAGAAGACGCAGGAGCTAAAGAAGGAGGTGGGGAGCAACGGCAGCGCGCTGTGGCGTCATGTTGTCGTGTTGGAGAACCCTGTTGCCATGGCGACACAGTTCAGGTGGTTCACAGTGAACGTTTTCCCTCCGACGCCTCAGAAGGTCCCGGTGGAACTCAATGTTGACAGTCTGACTCTGGGGGACGAATTCACGGTGACACAAAGAAAAGCCACCTGGTGTCTTCTGACCTGACGCGCCCTCTTCGGTCTTAGACAGTGAAGCTCCGCCCCTTTTGAAACGTG
Organism: Brachyistius frenatus; assembly: GCF_029030835.1. NCBI lineage: Eukaryota > Metazoa > Chordata > Actinopteri > Embiotocidae > Brachyistius > Brachyistius frenatus. The sequence continues at coordinate 18,174 of NW_027211062.1, forward strand.
ATGTCATCAGAACACCTCGCCCGGCTCATCGCTTCATTGCCGGAGACTTTCTGAAGCGTTTCAAAGGTCTCTGTTGGACATTTACAGAGTTTGACCCAAAATCTGATGTCTGTGACCTTTGGTCCCTCAGGCAACGCTGCTTTAAGGAAAGCCATGATTCTGTGGTGGAAATCACTGCATGGGCTCAGGAACACTCGGCTCTGAGCAGGCGTGTTGAAGATTTTCTGTCCCCCCAAAATCTGATGTTTGTCTGCTCCAGTTTCAGGTTTCCATGGTGACGTCACTAATGTTCAGGTACCAGAGGTCAGAGGTCACGTTAACGTGAGGAACTCAGTGATGATGTTGAACTCTGAATACTTCCTGATGGAGGTCGTTGCTTCCTGCTGCTCCGTGTGGAGCACCGTGCTGCGTTCAGGAACACTATGAACTCAGGGATCCACCCTCATATGTCAAAATGTTTAAATGGTCTCTAGTCCTCTAATATAACTGCTGACAATGATCCACTTTCTGTAGTTTTCTGCTGACAATCTGCCAAATTGCACATTAAAGTCACATTTAAAAGGGTGAAACCAGCGATTTACAACACATTTGTTTAGTTGAGAAAATCAAAGCCTTTACGAGCAAACTTCACAAATGTAAGATACATTTAGGACAACAACATGAATATATTTATGCATGAGGCTCGATGTTTGATGAATCAATACAGTCCTTATGTTGAACGTCAAACTCGATTTTCTGCTGGTTCCAAAGTGTCTGGCTCCAACCAAAGTAAATTGGATGTGCTTTCAAAACAAATCCCCCAATTTATTTTTTTTCTTGATAAATCAACTTACAAATTGCTGGAAAGAGAAAATTCTTAAATGCAATCAGTAATATTTAATCATGGTTGGCCCCAACCCCCAACCACCCCGGACTTCCACTGGCCTTTACCTGAACATTTTTTTTATTCTCAGCAGCTCGGCAAACAGTTGACACTGACCCCGGTACAAAATACCAGTCTAATGCATGATTAGATTGACAGGTCGCGATATCATGCAAATCAAAATAGCAATATAATCACTAATACAACCATTGGCAAATCTTAAGAGAAATACTCACCTTTTCTAAATATGAAAGTAGTTATTCATGAATTAAATTCAAAATGTTTCTGAGAGTGGAGTTGTTGTTGTTTTGTTTCTTCCAGGTCGATGAAGTTGAGTCCGTTCCTCGTGTCTCTGACTGCCGTCAGAACATGACGTCGATCAAACAGGTGCGTCTGGAATATGAGGAAAATAAACAAGAAGTGGTTCTTTGCATGTTACAGAACCACAAATCACCACCGATTTACATCTGACCTGTCGCCCTCGAGTGTCTTTCCATTTGGTGCTCGGGGGTGTGATCTGTGCAGAACGGCCGTCCCTTCACGGGAAAGGAAACATGGCGGTTCTTCACGACGCAAAAAACAATCATTTTATTTCCAAGGAGTCGGCGTACTTCCTGCGAAGGTCTCCGGCGGGAACGTGTTCTTATACACATCTCGTCCTAAACGTGGGATAAAATCGAGTAACGTTTTTCGAGCATTTTCTTGCTGCTGGGTGATTTTCCCTCTTCGGGTACACGAGGGGTTGGACGAGGCTGCCGAACAGAGAGGCGGGAACCAGCCGACGACCTCGAGACGACCTCGAGGCAACTTTATCGCTCTTGAGATTCACACTCGCATCCAGATGAAGACAATAAAACATGTACAAACGGGAAGTCTGTGGTTTATAAATTTAGGTTTCACACATTTGAAAAAATAATTTCACGTGCATGAGATGAATTTACCTTGAGACACATAAGATTTAAAAATAGCATGTAAAAAACCAAAAGAACAACACATGCTAAAAGCTGTTTCACATGAGAAAATTTACATTTTAACACATTCTATAAATTATAAGAAATCACATGAAAGAAAAAAAACAGTTTTAAATGCTGTTTAACTGGTGAAAACTAAACAGATTTTAATATGGATTTTTTTTTAATATTTCAAATGTGAAAAAATAAATAAATTCACACATTCACACAAATTTAAAACCCACTTGAATATTTCCATTTGTTTTAATTAGCAATACAAAATAGAATCACGAAATAAAGAGACAATAAAACGGTATATTGCCGGGTTATGCAGAAGATGATGGGAATGAAGCATGCGGGGAGCGAAACTCTCAAACCAGACAAATGAAGTAAACACATTTGAACTTCCTCTTTACCTCCTTGAATCACATCATTTCAGACAGTTTCATCCGCCTGCGTGTTCTATTGTATGTAATATATCTCACCGCTTTAAATCCCATCAAAATGCTTCTTTTACGTTGTTTTCTTCCCTTAATTCCTCGTATAAAACCCTCACACTTTTATTGAGATAATATTGTATGGCCGTGTTTTAGTCTTTTATCATTTTCCAGCAGCGCAGCTTCTTTTGTTTCAGTTAAAGATCTCATTTCTTCCTCCATCCAGAAAAATAAAGGGACTCAAAGTTTTGAGGGAAACAGCGGACAGACGGAACTTTCAGTGACGCGTTTCCGGTCGGACTGTTTTCAAAGACGTACCGGTGCACCTTGAACTTTTCGGAGTTTGTTTTCCGTCCGTCCCCGTCGAACCGGACCGTTAATGAACGATGTCCATCTTCCCACAGTCCATGAGGACGGTGTCTGCGGCCCTCAGGCGGCTGTCACGCGGCGGAAGCGCAGAGAAGCGCGTCGGTTCCCGGTCTAACGCGCACTTTTTGCGGGCACCGGGCCCGGACCTTCGGGACACGAGCGGTTCCAGGTGCTACGCGAGTTCCGCCGGGACCGGCCCGGTCCGGATCGGCTGTGCATCCGGGTTCTGGGGGGACACCGCCACCGCAGGTCCGTTCAATGACTCTGATTTTAGAATAAAACAAGTGACGGACAGGTTGAGACTCGGGGCCCAATGCGCAGTGCGCATGCGTCCGAAAGGCCCCGCCCCAACCGAATATTCACCTATTTGATAGAAAAACCGTTTAAGATGCAAACAAATGTAAACAGAAGCTGATGATCTATAGATCGTGTGAAGACGTGTGCAAAACGGAGAGTCTCGTTAGTTTATTATAAAGTAAATGCTCGTTTTGAATTTGGTTTTGACATCTGGAAACATCTGGGTCCAGAGGAGGGGGCGGGGCTTCTGGATCATGTTTCTATCTGGTTTCTTCTTTGGAGAGTTTTAACCTCCATTTGTGGACGCAGCGATGAACTGTGTTCACAGACGATGGTTTTCACAAGTGTTCCTGAGCCCATGCAGTGATTTCCACTCCAGAATAGTGTGTTTTTAATGCAGTGCTGCCTGAGGGCCCGAAGATCACCACCATCCAATATTGGTTTCCAGCCTTGTCCCTTGTGTTCAGAGATTTCTCCAGATTCTCTGAATCTTTTAATGATATTATGAACCGTAGACGATGAAATCCACTAATTCTTTGTAGTTTTACGTTGAGGAACATTATTCTTAGATTGTTGAACTATTTTCCAACACAGTCTTTCAGAGTGGTGAACCTCTCCCCATCTTCACTGCTGAGAGACTCTGTCTCTCTGAAATCATCTTTTACACCCAATCATGTTACTGATCTGTTGCCATGGTAACCTCGTTAGTAGTCAGATGTTCCACTGAGGTGTTTTGTTGTTGTTGTTGTTGTTGTTTTAGGGTTACACAACTTCTCCAGTCTGATGTTGTTTATTATATTATAGATTTGTGTTTGTGTGTGTTGTCTAAGTCGACCAATCACAGTGCTCCGTCTGGCTCTGCTGTTTCCTCCCTCAGTGCCTCAGCTGATCTACAGCGGGAAGCTGGACTTCCTGGTGTTCGACTACCTCAGTGAGATCACCATGTCTCTGCTCACCGCCGCCAAGACCAAGATGCCCGTGAGTCACTCCCATCAGCCCCAACACGTGAACATGTGACACGCCGTCTCTCTGCTCCCACAGTAGTTCAACGTAGTATATTATTGTCTGTCAGATGTTCTAGCCGTGTGTGCTGCAGTGCGTGTGTCGGCCTGCAGGGGGCAGCGCTGCGTTGACTGTGTGTTAATCTCTGATCACTCCGTCCTGCAGAACCTCGGCTACGCTCCCGACTTCGTCCACATCGCTCTCGCTCCGTTCATCAACGACATCCACAGGAAAGGTGAGTGCTCGACACGACAACACGGGAAGTGTTCGTCTCCATGGTGACAGGTGAGCGTTAACCCCGTCTTCCTGTCAGGTATTCGAGTCGTCAGTAACGCCGGCGGTGTCAACCCTCTTGCCTGTGCCGCCGCCATACAGGAAGTCATCAAGAAGGCCGGCCTCGACCTGAAGGTCGCCGTGGTGACCGGTGATGACCTCATGCCACATGTGAGGCCACGCCTATGATGTCATGGCTGTTTGATTATTGATTGTTGTAAATGTTATGTTTATGGATCGCAACTTAATCTTCCTCCTCTTCCTCCTCCTCTTCCTCCTCCTCCTCCTCTTCCTCCTCCTCCTCCTCCTCCTCCTCCTCTTCCTCCTCCTCTTCCTCCTCCTCCTCCTCCTCCTCCTCCTCCTCAGAGGAGCAGCCTGTCAGAGGTGAAGATGGCCGACGGCAGCAGACAGCAACTTCCTGGATCTCTTCACAGTATGAACGTTTATCTCGGGTACGAACTCAGCAGCTGTGATACAGATGTTACCTGCAGCTGACACACCTGCTGACACACACTTCTGTGTGTGTGTGTGTGTGTGTGTGTGTGTGTGTGTGTGTGTGTGTGTGTGTGTGTGTGTGTGTGTGTGTGTGTGTGTGTGTGTGTGTGTGTGTGTGTGTGTGTGTGTGTGTGTGTGTGTGTGTGCAGGGCCGAGCCGGTGCGTCGCTGTCTGGACCTCGGTGCCGACATCGTGGTGACGGGCCGCTGCGTGGACAGCGCCATCGCTCTCGGGCCGCTCATCCACTGCGTACGTTTGTCTCACTCGCGGTCTCCATGGCAACCAGAAACTTCAGTCGATCACTGTGATACGAGGTGTCGGTGTGTTTGACGTCTGACTGTTTCTGATCTGTTGCAGTTTAAATGGGGAAGAAGTGACTATAACCTGCTGGCAGCTGGCAGGTACACACACACACACACACACACACACACACACACACACACACACACACACACACACACACACACACACACACACACACACACACACACACACACACACACACACACACACATAAACACACACGCATAAACACACAAACACACACACACACACACATAAACACACACACACACACACACACATAAACACACACACACACACACATACATAAACACACACACACACACACACACATAAGCACACACACACACACACACACACACACACACACACACACACACACACACACACACACATACACACACACACACACACACACACACACACACACACACACACACACATAAACACACACATAAACACACACACACACACACACACACACACACACACACACACACACACACACACACATAAACACACACACATAAACACACAAACACACAACACACACACACAGTGTTTAGAGTTAAAAAAAAGAAATGAAAGTAAATCAATAAAAACTAATTTAATTAAAATAAATAGAATAAATACATTTTTTGAAGTTAATTAAATCACTGTCATTTCAGTTGAATTAAAAGTTGGCAAACAAACAAAATACAAAAATGTTGAAAAGTATTTTCATTTAGTATTATTTAGTTTGTTTGTCATTTTCTTGTATTTACCATTTGTTGTTGTTGTTGTTGTTGTTGTGTGTTCTAGTCTTGCGGGTCACCTGATCGAGTGCGGCGCTCAGAGCACCGGAGGGATCTTCACCGACTGGCACAAAGTTCCCGACTGGTGAGAAACGCTTTTGTAAATGAACTGATTTCGTGTTGACTTGCTGAAGTCCAGACCAACCCAACGTAGCTGGAGGAGCCTCACAGCAGGGTGTCCTGACCCGGTTCCTCCGTCTCGTCAGGGACAACGTGGGCTTCCCGGTGGTCGAGTGCTCCGCCGACGGCTCCTTCGTTCTCACCAAGCCGCCCAAAACCGGCGGCCTGGTGTCCTTCGGCACGGCGGCCGAGCAGCTGGTGTACGAGATCGGCGACCCGCGGCGCTACCTGCTGCCCGACGTCATCTGTGACTTCAGCCGGGTGGCGATCCAGGAAGTCCCGGGTAGGTCTGCGCTCGCACACCTGCCGCCCTCCTCCCAACCTCCTACAAACTCCTCCTACTAACCTCCTACAAACACCTCCTACAAACTCCTCCTCCCAACCTCCTACAAACTCCTCCTCCCAACCTCCTACAAACTCCTCCTACTAACCTCCTACAAACACCTCCTACAAACTCCTCCTCCCAACCTCCTACAAACTCCTCCTACTAACCTCCTACAAACACCTCCTACAAACACCTCCTACAAACACCTCCTCCCAACCTCCTACAAACTCCTCCTCCCAACCTCCTACAAACTCCTCCTACTAACCTCCTACAAACACCTCCTACAAACTCCTCCTCCCAACCTCCTACAAACTCCTCCTCCCAACCTCCTACAAACTCCTCCTACTAACCTCCTACAAACACCTCCTACAAACTCCTCCTCCCAACCTCCTACAAACTCCTCCTACTAACCTCCTACAAACACCTCCTACAAACACCTCCTACAAACACCTCCTCCCAACCTCCTACAAACACCTCCTCCCAACCTCCTACAAACTCCTCCTCCCAACCTCCTACAAACTCCTCCTACTAACCTCCTACAAACACCTCCTACAAACTCCTCCTCCCAACCTCCTACAAACTCCTCCTACTAACCTCCTA